>NC_064809.1:22259170-22414793 GCF_023721935.1 Panthera uncia | reverse complement strand
GCCTGGGAGCGGCCGGCCGGGGGCGGCGGCCTCGGAGCGCGGCGGCGGGCGGGCAGCGCCGGATCGTCTTCTCGCGCCGTCCGGCTCGCTCCGGGCGTGCGGGGCGCGCTGCCTGGGGCCGGCCAGCCCTGAGCGGATCCTCTCGCCCCGCTTTCTCCGGTGCGTGTCTGTTTTACTTTCCGCCGTAGCCGACAGGGCGCAGCGCCCGCGGGCGGGTGTGGAGAGCCCGGCTCGCCGCGGGCTCCCTCCCTTCCCGCCACCTCAGGCCACCCCGCCCGGCGCTGGCGCGGGGCCGGAGAGAGTCCGCGGCGGGCGCCCGGAGGGGGCGGAGGGGCCGCGCCCGCGTGTGCGGAGCGAGGGAGGGCCGGAGGAAGGAGGGAAGGGCACAAAGGCCGGCGGCGGGCGCCGGGGTCCGGCCGGCCGGCCGTGGAGGAGGGGCGCCTCCCGTCCGCTCATGAATATTAACCGAGCCTGCGGCCTAGCGCGTCCCGGCCGGGCCCGGCGCCCGGCCCGCGTCCCCGCTCCTGCTCGCTGCCGCGCCGCGCAAGCTGGGCCAGGCGGGCTGGGAAGGGTAAGCCCTCCGTTTTTGTTTTTTTTTTTTTTTTGTTTGTTTGGGGTTTTTTTTTGTTTGTTTTTTTGTCTTTCCCCCGGGTCTCCCGACACCTTTTTAAAAGTACATATTTGGGCCGCCCTTCCCGGGAGATCGAGATCACCGACCCGCCTCTGGAAGGGGCGGAGGAAATCGTGGTAGGTGGGTGGTGGTTTTCTTTTTCCTCTTTTTTTTTTTTTTTTTTCTCTTCCCTAGGTGGCCCCAGGGAAAGGGAAAGATAGCGTCGAATGGTAGTTTGGGGAGAAGCAAGTAAATAAAAGTTGCCCGGGCTGCGGCTTCGTTTCTGTCGCTCCGAAATAATGTCCCTGAAACGGAGCTGCTCCCGAGTCCCACCCGCGGCCGCGCACACCTCCCCACCCAGCCCCGCCGCGGGCCAAGCAAAACAGCCGCCTCCTCCGGGGCAGCCTCGGGGCGCGGGGGCGCCGGGTGCGGGCGCCCAGACTCCCCCGGCTCGCCTGCAAACGCCGGCCGAGCCAGCGCTGCCGGTCTCCGAGGCTGGCTTTTTGTTTTTATTTTTTTGGGGGGTGGTGGAGAGGAGCGAGCAGGGGTTTTGAAAAGTATTATTCCATTTTCATCTCGTGGGGAGAAAACTTCCGCTACGCCTAAGTGTCTGGGTGATGCTGGAGAGCGTAGACACTCTCTCTTCTGCCCAGAAAACACACTGATGAAAATGCACTTGGAGAAAAGGGAAATTCTTTCTTGAAGGCTGCACACCAACCAGGCGTGTTTGACGCAACCACCGTGCACTTCTGAGGCTTCCCTCTCTCCCTCTCTCTCTTTTTCCTGATTTATAGGAAATCAGGACAGTTTTCTCTAGGAGGATTATTTCCTCTTTCGTGCGTGAGGTCCATCAGCGTGGACCGAATAATCTTTCCAAGTGGTGGAAAGGCGAACTTGGTGTAGACATGTGGCAAGGCTAAGGTCAGCGTCTGGAGAAAGTTCATGCCCTTGTAACCATTCCCTGTTCCAGGAGAGATCTCTCTGGGAGCTGACGTTCCAGCCTTCGAGACCCACTCGGATTCCTCCTGGTCTGGGAGTCACGCCGAGGAGGAGGGGGACCGCGGTCTGCAGTTGGCCTCGTTAGCTGCCGAGAAGACCCATCGTCTTTGTTTTTCAAGTCTTGAGAAATGGACGAAGACGGTGAAGTCAGTTGAAGTCCGGAGAAATAAATCATCGGGGCGTTTTGAAGGGGCTTCATCAAAACATTTCATTCCCTGGCACGTTACTTGTTTCACCAGCCCTGCACCTCCGGGAGCCTGGTGTGGAATTCTTCCCTTTTTGGTGTGTGGTAGCATTCCTCCCCCCAATGTGGACTCCAAAGGGTTGGTCCCTTCTTTGTCATTTGAAATGAAATGATGGCCACACGTCGGACTGGGCTACCGGAGGGAGATGGTGACAAGCTCAAGGCCTGTGGGTCCCCCACGTGTGAGGTAAGTGCAGAGGCAGCATCTTGGGCCACTGGCCCGCGGGGTGTCCTGCTGGCTGGGGGGTCAGCTGACAGGCTTTGGGCCCTTTTGCACTGGTTTGTGGGAACGCCCCCGCTTGACCCTAGGGCGGTGCAGCCTTGCCCATTTTTGTTTCCAGGAACTTCCAGCCATTCTTCTGCAAGAAGGGTTTCCTCATTTTGAAATGCCCCATCATGCCCCATCACCTCAGACTTGGGAATTCTCCCCTTGCAGGTGGCTGGGAATACTTTGACGGGTGTCTTTTCCTTCAGTCCCCGTCCTCCAGCAGTTTTGGAGTTGGGCTGCTTACGGGGTGCCTTTGTGCATTTTCGTGTGTCCGTCGCCAAGATTTGCCCTCAGAGGTGGAGCGAGGGGAGCTGGTGACGCTTGTTGCCACCGGACCTCAGTCTCACTTTGGCTTTGATGGGTATTCTGGCTTACCGTTGGTGTGGACCTCTGTTCTGGGTAGAAAAACAGGTCTTTCCCCATGGACAGTTTAAGCACAGCCTTGGAAAGAAAAGATTTATAGAGTTGTAACTCCAACTCCCTGAAAAATCTCCTGCCTTTGCTGTCCTTTTATTTATGCCTGCCTTTCACTGCTCAGTTCTGTGAGCCGCCCCGGGGGGTCAGGTGGCTTGCATCGCCTTTAGCCCATCGCCTCTGGGAGGGCTCAGAAGATTCTGTGCCAGGCTTCCTGAAATTTTTTGGAGCAGGCAGGACAGAAAGCAGAAAATCCATTGATTTATTACACCCATGTACCCCGTTGCCTCTCGTATTCTTTTTTCTCTTCATGTTTGGAGTTCTGTGATGACTATATTGTGTTTACTTGGTTATTGGGGATTTCTGTAATTTGCTTGCTAAATGCGCTGAATTTTAAACTTTACTTTTGAGCCGTCTCTGTTTTTATTGACAGATGGGATAGATAACAGTAACATCCCCCAAAGAGCCTTTGCTCTCATTCTGTCATTTGTGCTTTGCAAGTGTTAAATTTTAACTTTACAGCCAGGGGTTCTAGTTCTGAGTGTGTGAGTTTTGGCATTTTGGTAAAAATGAGTCAGGGTAAATTTTTGTGTTTAAAGCATGCAGAAGAACTTGCTTCCTGTATCTGACTTCATACTGGATTAGAAAGTTTATGCAGAAAATACAGGGAGGTAGGCACAGTATGCCATTACTGCACAACTTGTTAGAACTGTAGGTTTGCAGTTAGGACCAGTGTTTTACTTTTTGACACCTGTAAACACCTGCTTGCAGGTAAAATGTGATTAAGTATAACACCACAATCCTCTGATCATGGTAAACCATAATAACTCCTTTTGGAAGGCCTCCCTACAACTTTGGTGATTGCTTAATGTGTATTGTAGTTACATAATAATATGTACTGTGGTCCCAAAGCCTTATTTGTCATTGTCTTGTGAATACTTTAATTAGCATGCTATTTGCATTATATTTGCAAGAACTAATGTTATTTGATTTTTTTTTTTTTTTTTTTTTTTTTTTTTTTGTCAGTTAAGGGTTGTCCTGAAACCAAGAATTTCTAATAGACACATCTTGTCCTTGGCTAGGAAGCAATGTTTCCAGTTGCAAACTTGGCTTATATTAACACTGACAGTTATGTATTTTTTTAAGGACTGTGAAATTTGTTTTCATTTGGATGTTACTGCTGGGATGGCCACATTATTTCTAGTTTGGGAAACAAGAAAACATTACATTGCCTGTATTTTGCTCATTTAAAGGTTATACACAGAACTTGAGTTTGGTGTTAAGCTATAATATTGTTTGGGTTTTTAAAGAATAGGTATATAGCTTACATTCTATGCGAAATAGAAATAAAGGGGCTATATGCTATCAGACAGCATCTTAAAATCTCAGGGTAAGGAGTAATTATTGCCTGTTTCATTGTTGTGTATTTAGCTCTCATTGATACTTCTGAAGCATGTTAAATCTCGTATTTATTAGTAATAAAATGAGACTTGCCACTGGAATACTTTGGGTTGATAGATAATTTAAGTCTTTGACACTGCAATTAATTTTTGTGTTTAATTTTATTAGAAGTATTACATTCTGAAGTAATACTGTCATTCTTTAAAAAATTTTAGAAACCGATAGCTATGTTCCTAAATGTGTGTTTGAATCGTAAATTGGTATGTGTTTTAACCTAAAAAGAGACGAGCATATATGTCTTAATATCGATGCTGTTGATCATCCAAGAAACTTAACTGTGCAGGACAGAAGAAATCGATGCAGTGAATTAATAGAAATCTCTGATTCAGGATTTATCTAATTAGCTAACTCCACTTTTTATAGATAAGGTCTATTGCTTTGTTGGAAAACATTCAGAAACTTCTTGTTCATCTTCTGTATTAGAATCTAATTGTGTTGATACATGAATAAATGTAAGCACCACTCCCCAAGAATATATCAGAAGGTTAAAAACCAAACAAATAACAGTCCTCTTCAAATAATGAATTGTGACAATTTCGTAGAATGTATTTAAGGATTGTGTGCTAAGGATAGCACAGTTCTCTTCATACAGAATTAAATACTTTAGATATCTGAAAATATGGTTTCCCGCACTCTGAGCCAGCTAAGTGTGCTTTGGTGTGTGTGTGTGTGTGTGTGTGTGTGTGTGTGTGTGTGTGTACAGCCTCATCTGTGAACTGTTCTGACAGCCAGCCTTGAGGAGCTTTGCTTACAGAATCACTTAGTTTAGATTTGGTGATCTGATCACCCCTTTCATACCTTATAGAGCTCATCCTTTAGGGTCCAGCTTGCTTTTTTTTTTTTTTTTTTTTTAAACCAAAGGCAAAAACTTTTTCCTCAGCTTTTTAGAGCACGTTATTTTTCCTATTTCTCATATTTATTTCACTCTGTCTGTAGGCCCTCGTGTTGCCCAGCGATAGAATTTTTAGCACTTTTCACTGCCTGTTATCAAGACAGGCTTATTTACTAATGCTAATTAATTTCTTTCATTTTATGGCGTGCTTCTTCATCCAGCCTGAGATTATCCTGTGACTACAGTGTACCATAGCTGATGAAAGACAATGGTTGGTTGATTTTGGAATGGTGTAAATGATACAGGAAGGCATTTTCCTGTGTATGAACTCACGAGAGTTCATCCTTTTGCTGTTCTTTCTGGAATACCTGTGCACTTTGCTTCGATCCCAGACCCCCTCGTTCCTTCTCAGGTGCTCTCCTGTTCTCTGTCTCTGTCCCTTCCTCCCTCTGCTTCTTCTTCCTCTGCTGCCCCTTTCATGTTGGCTTTACCTAGAGCCAGGCTCTTGCCATTCCTCTACTCCTCTCTTTTCTCCCTGGGTTTCATTTTACACTCTCCCATGGCTTTATTCTGCATGCTGGTGATTCTAAACTTACAGCTCAATCCCAGGTTTCATAGTTGATCTTCAGACCTATGGAACCTTTTGCCTCTTTACCAAACAGTTTTTTTTTTAATCCAAAAAAATGCCCAAAGGCATTTCAAATTTAACAAATTCGACTTCTCTTGCTGAGTTCCTTCTTTCTGTGAGTAGCAATGCCACCTCCTTATCTGTCCCCATCAAAGACCAGGTTAGCACCCTTGACCCTTCTCTCTCCTCATTGCTCCTATCCAAAGTCCTGTGGAGTCTGCATTTCAAATCCCACCGCCACTACCCGAGTTCAGGTCAGCGGCTTCTCACTTCCAAACTCCTTTCCCAGTTGCCCAGCCTTGTCACCAGCCAACGCTCTGCCCGTGCAGTCGTCAGAGTGCTCCTCCTCAACGTTCCCCTGTAGAAAACGGTTTTCGGGCTTCCCACTGCCTTTGGAAGAAAGGCACCTGTCCAGCCCTTCTCCTGTCATATGTCACCTCTTCCTACACTTCAGTACTGAACTGCTGTCAGGTCCGCTGGGGCAACACAAGTCTCTCCGTTTTGGGCCCTCACAAATGCTATTTTCTTTCACCCTTCCCTCCAGCTCCCCCTCCTCCACCTGCCACCCCTCCATGCCTGATTTTGACTCATCATTCTGGTCTTTTCTTCAATTTCACTTCATCAGGAAAGACTTTCCTGATCCTCCCAGGCTGGATTAGTGGCCCCCAGTGCGATATCCCCCAAACACCCTGTACTTTCTCAGGAATAGTCCTTACGTGTTTGTTTGTCTCTATTCCCCCCTGGACTGCAACCTCCATAGGAGCAGGTGCCATGTTTGTTTCTACTGTGTCTGGCTCATAGTAGGTGCTTAATAAATATTGTGGACTTAATGAATGAATACATAGGAAAGGCTTTAATTTTTATTCAGAGTTCATTTAGATTCCAGTGTATTGTACTGTCTTGATGATCTGCCTGCCTCACTGATCCCTCCTTCTCAGTCCCTGAAGTTTCCTCAACTTTCTGGCCTGCTAAATCTTCATCTATAGCAGGGCTCAGTTTGGCCCTCTTTTCTTCTCTCTGTGCTCAGTTTTATGGTTTTACTTATTATTAAAAGTGTTTTTTTTTTTAAGTTTATTTATTGATTTTGAGAGAGAGACAGCGCTAGTGGGGGAGGGGCATAGAGAGAGGGAGAGAGAATCCCAAGCATCAGACTCAAACCGTGAAACCGTGAGATCATGACCTGAGCTGAAACCAAGAGTCAGACGTTTAACAGATTGAATCACCCAGGTGACCCTGTTTTATGATTTTAAATATCGAGTGGGGTTCCATGGTGTGATGGTTAGCACTTTGGTTTTAAGTATCAAGTATATACTGATAATTCATATATACACCTATGAGGGAGAGAGAGAGAGAGAGTGTGTGTGTGTGTGTGTGTGTGTGTGTGTGTGTCTCGACCCCTGTTTGAATTCAGATTCCTGCATTCACCTGGCCACTCTGTCTCTTCTTGAATAGATAGTAAAGAGGCATGTCGAAAACCACTCCTGCCCACCTTCCCAGTTTTCTCCTCCTCTCAAGCACTGGCACTCCCACCTTCCAGGTCAGGCTTCTTGGAGTGATCTTTGGCCTCCCTCATGCATACCTTGCAAATCGGGTTGACTGTCTCTCAGCTTCAGTGCTTGCCGGCTTGGAGTCTGTTCTCCACACGGTAACCAGACCAGAGCAGATGGTACCGTCTCTCTGTACATCACAGGGTCACTCCTCTGCTCCCATTCCTCTGATGGCCTCTGATTTCCCTCCGGGTTAAAAGCCGAAGTTCTTCCATGCACAGTCCCAGTCTGCCCTCCCACCTCCCTGATCTCACCTCCTGCTACTTTCACTGTCCTCCCTCTGTACTAGCCCTTCTGGACTCTTGTATATACACACTGGGCATGGCATTCCCCAGAGCCTTCCCACTAGCTGTGCCCTCCACGTGGAACACTCTCCCCGCTCAGGCCTCTGCACGGCTCGTTTCCTTGTCTCCTTCAGGTTTTGCCTTGAGGTCACCTGAGTGTCGCCTTTGCTGACCGTTAGTTAGGTTTAGTGAAGGCCTCTCCCCTGTTCCATGACACGACCATCCCTCCTTCCTTGTTGTATTTTGCTCCCCTATCGCTTCATCTCCCTCTGACATAGCTTATCCATCTGATTTTGCCTATTTATTTGGACAGATCGTACATCTAGAATGTGTTCAGTGCAGTTTGTTTCGTTCACGTTGTATTTTCCGTGCCTAGAACGATGCCTTGCACATTATAGGCCCACAGACATTTTTTTTTTTCCAATGAGCGAATGAACGAGTGAATCAAGACTTAAGAAAAATTCCAAAGTGTTTTTGAGTTTATCTATGGGTACATAACATGTGAATGCTTAATTTAGATGAGACAGAAGTGTGTAGGGTGTTTTGTCTCTGAGACCTCCATTTCTGTTAGGACCAACTGCTGTTCACATTTTTGGTGCCTTTTTTCTTTGCATCTTTCTTTCCTTTGGGAAGCTGGTATCCAAGTAACAGTAACCCAGACAGTGTGCAGCAGAAATGAATGAAATGATTTGCACTAAGAGGTGAGATAATGGTAATTAATAGACTGGTGGATGGGGAATCAGGCTGGTGGGGAAACTATAAAAAGATAATATGTCTGTATTGGTGATCTTTTTTTTCTTAAAATGAATGGCCAGTGTATTAATGCTCTTTATTAAATATTGTTCATATCATAGACTTTTCATTGTAAGTTAAAATTGTTCACAACATTGACTATGACAAAATGTTAGCACTTGTTAGTTCTAGACGATGAGAATTTGGAGTGATATTATTTTTGTATTTTCTCTTTGTTGCCTGATTCCAAAACTGCAATAAGAAGACACCATTTACAGATTTTAAAAAATAAGCAATACGTTACTAGTCTTGCGAAAATTTGGTTTCTAGGAAACCTACACTGCTTAAAGTAATACTTAAATACTTTTTAAAAAGGATTCACACTACTCAAAACAGTACTTAATTTTTTTTTTTTTTTTAAAGCGTGTGTTTTTTTCCAGTGGAGGCCTAGGATTCACTCTAGGCTAGTTGTAGTACCATGTAATCTAACACCGTTATTTAAACATGTGTTCCTTTGTATACCTGAGTCTAGATGTCAGAATATCATTGTGTGTCAAAAGCTTTGTGCTGCAGATTGGGATTAAAGGTAAAGCCTGTCAGAATTAAGAATGGCAGCAGTCGCCAACAGCAAGTACGGAGGGACATTTCCGCAGGAGTCCGGATTTGGCTGTATTGAGTGGGACACATAACTAGATACAGGCCATCAACAAATGAGTACCCCGGTCAAAAGAAGATTTCTCCACACATTGTTCGTGTTCCTTAGCATTCGTTTCTTCCAAGCTAAACATTTTATGAAGTCCTTATTCCTTGATTACATAATCTCTGATCCTTCCTTCATTTCTGTCCTTTTGACCAGGTCAGATAATCTAGCAGGAAAGTGATAATTCAGTTTCTTTTGTTCTTTGCTCTGTGAAGGGACCTGTCATCTTATTATATTTAACAACATGGTGATTTAAGTATGAGCAATGCTAGTGTCGCTGAAGATGCACAGATGCTGTTATTGAATGCAGCTATCTTCTATTACAGAAAGACCATATGGTAGGCACTTGTTTTTCTTTCTGGTTGATGTGATTAGATTAGTAAAACGAAAGGTTAGTGGGCTTAAAGATTGTCCTGTTATTTATCTAATTTCAATTGACCAGAAAGAATTAAATATGTTAAATCTTATGAGCCTTCTGTAAGTTCTATTGGTCTGGAGTAGGAGGACATCTCCATTTAAAAGCTTAATTCTGGATTGTTCCCACCAAAATAGTTTTTTAGTTGAAATTGTCTTATTCTTAAAAAAACGAGTATTGTGCAAGTAGTTTACTTCATAAAAAAATATGGAAGATGGCCTTTTGTACTTCTAAAATTATCTGAAAGACAACTGGTTACCTCGTACTTAGGTTAAAGAAACTAAATGTGATGGAAATTGTTTTTTGTAAGTCCTCTTTTTTTCCGGTTATCTATTACTATGCAAGAAATCCTGCTGTGTAGATTTGTGAATAAGAGAATAGATCTAGAGCCCAAATTTGATATTTCTGAATATTCATCTGTTTGGGGGAAATTTTTTAGGCAGCCCAGAGCTAGCTATTACTACCAAAAGATGGCAAGTTAAAGAGCGTATTTACTTTTCCTTAGTCGCACCAGCTGCTGTTGAGTCTTCTATTTGATATTGGGTGTGTTTTTGATTCAGAATTGGTTTTTTTATTGCCTTTCCCTCTTGTATGTGTATCCCTGTTCTAGATCCACATCTGGCACAATTATGAGTAGTGCTACATACGCGACCTGCTCCTGATCCTGCAACTTCTTTTTCCTTCTTACAACCTAGTGAGGACATAGTCTCTTGACTTACACTCTTGTTCACTGCCTTAATCTTTAATACAACTTGACAGAACTTACATTCTTAGGAACATTTTGTTTTTCCTTTTTCTTACAATGTGGAGAGTATCCTTGAATGTCGATAGATGGAAAGCTGGACTAATGATTACATTTCTTCTGGATATGTCTTAGCTGTTATGATCTTGGGGTTATTGGCATCATTTTTTTTTGTTTTAACCTCAAGATATCTAGACATCTATAATCCCCAGCATTTTGATAATAAAGATTCAGTATTTAAAAGAATTTGTGTTAGCTTGGTGAAGGAGACCTACTTTCTCCTCTGGGTTCTGCATATTGGCTTCTGGAAACATATTACCTACCGAGTGAATGTGAGGGGAAGGAAATGCTCTGGGCACCTAGTTGAAATCATTTCTTTATTTTAATGCTTTTAGGAAATGTTTTCAATTTATTTTTTTTTCCCATTTAGTAATGTATTACTGACACCCTTCTCTGCCCATAGGGAAGATATATACAATTGACCCTTGAACAATGGACATTTGAACTGTGTGGGTCTAAAATGTGGACATTTTTTGACAAAGACAAGACAGTGCTGTAAATGTATTTTCTCTTCCTTATGATTTTGTTAATAACATTTTTCTCTAGCTTACTTTATTATAAGAATACAGTATATAATACATATCATATACAAAATATGTGTTAGTTGACTGTTTCTGTCATCAGTAAGGCTTCCAGTCAATAGGAGGCTATTAGTGGCTGAGTTCTGGGGAGTCGAAAGTTATACACAGATTTTGAAGTGTGTGTGGGTTGGCACCCCTTCTGTGTTTATGTGTCTCTGTAGATGGATGTGTGTGTGTCTCTCTAGATAGATAGATAGATAGATAGATAGACAGACGGACAGACAGACATATACCTAGACACACACACACATATGTGGATCTTACCAATTTTGTAAGTGCAGGAAAAGAAAATCACAAAGCACTGTACCAAGTTATTTTCAAGGATTGTAATATGGAAAAGAGATAAGATTTATTTTGTATGCTGTGAAGGGCAGAACTAAGGTCAGTGGATAGATAGATGAGCCAATTGATTGAGCTCAGTATTCAGAAGAATTTTTTTTTTTTTTTTAATAGAAGGTAACTGAAATTCAATGTGTTCTTTGCAAATAGAATGACCTTCACTTGGGGGAATAACAGACAGAATTCCTGCTTTGGTAGGAATTTAAGTCAGACCAATCTGGGTGATCGTTATAATCACTTGCATAACTTATAAAACTACAGATTTTTGTTCCCACCATTAAGCTAATGAATTAGAATCCCTGGAAGTGAGACTGAAAAGCCTTAACTTTAAAAAAGATTCCCTGGTGACCTTCCAAGTTTGAGAACAACAGGCCTAAATGACATTCATAGCTCCTTCCAAAGTCTGAATTCTTATGGTACCCTGATTTTGGAATTTTTCTGACCAAATTGAAATCAGTATAAAGAAAACAGGCAGAAATATGGAGACAGAATTTAAATGACTAAGCCAGTGAGCACTTCAGGATTAACATTACAATTATTTTCTTCTATTTGTAATCATATATATTTCTACAGGTCATTGGTATACCAAAGTAATATTCGTTTCATATAAAATAAACTTTAAGTCAAAAGAGCACTTTAAAATTCAACAGTGAGATAGTCCCACTTTTTTGTATGTTATATTTTAATCAGAAGTTACCATTTTAAAACTGATGGAATTCTGACTCTGGTCATATTGAAGCTATTGTTACCTTTTAGCTGTATTATAAAAGTAATTTGTTTCATGTCATTGACAGAAGGGTATATTTGAGCAAGTAACTGGTAGAATAATTTCTTTTGTGCATCGTATAATCATTTGTTCATATTAACTCTGTGTCAAGACTAGGAAAAGTTACAACGGCAGAAAACGTATATATACACATTATATCTCTATATATGTGCTCTTTCATATATATCATTCATGTGTATATATGGTACTCTTTATCTGAGTATACATCCTGAAGGGTTTCAGAAAGCATTCTAACATAAGTAATAATTATTAACAGAATGATTCCCTCTATATACCCTTCCTCTTTTAACACTAGCCCCTGTTCTGTCTGTCCATTGAGTCCGTTTTGTCTTTCAATCTCATGGACTATGAGATGCACTAGTTATCCACATTGTGTTATCACAATGCAAATACAATGTAAGCTAATTATAGAGTCCAATTGCTAATTCTGCAAAAGAAGCAGGATTTCTTGAAGTCATTGAAAGTAATGTTGGAGAAGGAGCAAAGCCACCGACCGGGATGATCTGACAGAGTGAGACCAGTAGACAAATGGAGAAGGCATAACGGAGGTTGATAGGCATCTCAAAGGAGAATGATTTGAATTCACAGGATTAAGAGAAGCCTTTGAGAAAACTGATGTCCTTGAATGTCATGGCAAATATGCGATGTATTTCTTTTCTTCTAGGAAGTGATGTTTATCTTAGACCCCATGGTTGAATCTCTGTTTGCCAAGAAATACTAAAAAGCAGGTATGAATACATCAATAGAAGAAGGAATAGCAGTGGTGAATGGACTTCCTTTGCTTTCTTTTCCTAGGTAAAGACTGTTTCTGAGAGTTAATAGGAAATCCAAACTTCACTAGTTGCCTTTGATGCAAAGCTGTTTAAACGGAGGTCCAGGGCTTGCTTCTTCAAAGGTCCTGCTGTTACAGTAGTTGTTAGATGCCCAAATATTTTAGGGTTCTGAATATTTTAGATACCTTGGCCTTAAAATTTTTTTTTAAGTTTATTTATTTATATTTTGAGAGAGAGAGAGCACAAGCAGGGAAGGGGCAGGGAGAGCAGGAGGTAGAGAATCCCAAGCAGGCTCTGCACTGCCAGCATGCATGGAGCTCGATGCTGGGCTCAAACCCACAAACCATGAGATCATGACCTGAGCTGAAATCAAGTTGGACACTTAACCAACTGAGCCACCTAGGTACCCCAATGCCTTGGTGTTTTTAATCCCTTTATTGAAGTATGATTGACATGTAAAAAGCTGTACATACTTAATGTGTACAGCTCAGTGAGTTTGGGGATAAGTATATACCATGAAATCATTTCCTCCATTAAGGCTATAAACACAATCATCACCTCCCAAAGTTTCCTCTTGCCCCTGTATTATTGCTACTGCTATTTGTACTATTATTATTATTGTTATTTTTGTGGTAAAACCCGTTAAATTAAGATCTACTGGGGCGCCTGGGTTAAGTGTCCAACTTCGGCTCAGGTCATTGATCTCACAGTTTGTGAGTTCGAGCCCCGCATCGGGCTCTGTGCTGACAGCTCAGAGCCTGGAGGCTGCTTCGGATTCTGTGTCTCCCCCTCTCTCTGCCCTTCCCCTGGTTACACTCTGTCTCTCTCTCTCTCTCTCTCTCTCTCTCTCTCAAAAAAGAAAAAAAAAATCCATCCTCTTAGCAAATTTTAAGTGTCCAGTGCAGTATTGTTAGTTATAAGCACTGTGCTGTATAGTAGAACTCCAGAACCTTGCATAACTGAAACCTTGTACCCTTTGACAAGGGTTACACTATACACTATAGACTTAGTGGGAGAGACTAGGTGTCATTGGAATCTCCCTTGGGGTGGTATGAATCAAATAGAATCCCTCGCTGAAGATATTGACAAAACCTCATTTCATATTCATAGTTCATGGTTACTAGAACTGCATCTGCTCTAGATAAGAGATAATGCAAATTCTCTTCAGTTTAGAGGAACTTGGAAGAGGAATCGTCTTTCCCTGTTTACTCCTTAGCTTCTGTCACCACTCTCGGCTGCCTTTAATTTGATCATCATAATCTTTTATCTAACTCTTACCTTGAACTAGTTGCTGAAACACTATGTTTGGATCAAGCGGGATCTCTAGGAAAAAAGGCCGATACTTAAGGCTCTGAAATTTTCGTATGTCTTTAGGATGCATAAGGATACCAAAAACATATGGCTTAGAGAGTGAATACTACTGGATTTTGCCAAGCTATGGTGAAATGTTTAGCAGATTTTTGACAGTATGTCTTTTCTAGTTGGCTTTGAATTGACAGCGGACCAGATAGCAACTTTATGTCAGTCTCTGGAAAGGATTTCAAACTTTAGAAATCAGTTTGTGTGATTAAGAGGGAAAACAGAAGATACTGATATCAGGAATAAAAGAGGGGACATCATTCAGAGCCTGCAGACATTTAAAAAGATGAAAAGGGGATATTATGGACAACTTTATGTCTGTGAATTTGACAGTTTAGATGAAATGGGCAAATTCTGTGTAAGAATTCTGGTACCCGTTCAGATTTGTTTGCGTTTGTGGGGGGTGTGGGTTCCCACCCCAGGCAATTCTCCAACACCAACTAGGTGTCCTACAGTTCTACTCAGTTCTGACACTGTGTACCTGGAGATAACATCCTAGCATCAGATCATCAGATCTCACAGATTAAGGGCTCATTCCTGGAAGATGGCCCCCTCCCTTCAGCTGCCAGGTTGTTGCCTAACCCACCAGCTGTAGATGGCTGTAGATCAGAGGTTCCTACAACCCCCTCCTTGGGTTCGATTAGTTTGGTAGAGTGACTCACAGAACTCAGAAAACCATATTACTGACTAGATCACTGGTTTATTTTAAAAGAATACAATTCAGGCACAGGCAGATGGGGGAGATGCCTAGGGCAAGGTGTGGGGCAAGGGCGTGGGTATAGAGCTTCCATGTCCTCTCTAGGTGCACCACTCTCCCCAAATCCTCACGTGCTCACCAACCTGGAAGCTTTTGAACCCCATCCTTTTGGGTTTATAGTGAGGCTCCATTACATATGCATAATTGATTAAATGATTCGCCATTGGGGAATGATTCGAACTCCAGCCCTCTCTCTTTCCCTGAGGTCAGAGGGTTGGGACTGAAACTTCCAAGTCTAATCACAGGGTTGGTTCTCTTGGCAACCAGCCCCTATTCTTAGGTGCAGTCCAAAAGTCACCTCATTAACACAACAAAAGACACCATTGTTGCTCTCCCCACTTAGGAAATTCCAAGGGTTTTAGGAACTCTGTGCCAGGAATGGGGATGAAGACCAAATATGTATTTCTTATTATAAATCATAGTATCACACCTTGGGAGATACAAATTACCAAAACTGGCACAGGAGAAATAAAAAAAATCTAACTAGCGTCATAAATGTTAAAGAAATAGAATTTGTAATGAAAAACCTCCCCACAAAGAAGACTGCAGATCCTGATGGCTGCACCGACAGAGTCTATCACATGTTTAAGAAAGAAATCCTACCAATACTATACAAACTCAAAACACGAGGTGGAAGAACACTCACCCTCTCCTTTTTATGAGACCCAGCATCAGCCTGGTAATAACTAGACAAAAACGTTAAAAGGAACGTTCAGACCAAGAACCATTATGGCTGTAGATAGAATTCTTAACGAAATGTTAGCAAGTCAAATCTGTCAGTATATGCAAAGGATAATAATGTCATGATTAAGTGGGAGTTATCCCAGAAATGAAAGCTTGTCATTTTAACATATTAATAATGAACAAATTTAACAATTTAACATAATACAATTAAGGAGAAAACTCATATGGTCATCATCTCAGTAGATGCAGAAAAAGCATTTGACAAAATTTAACACTCATTCCTCATAAAATCTCTCAGAAAACTGGAATATAAGGAAATTTACCCAATTTGATAAGGGAATTTTATGAAAAAAGCTCCAGCTATCATACGTGGAGAAATCTTGAATACTTTGCTAGCAAGGTTAGGAAGAGGGTGAGGATGTCTGCCCTCAGTACATCTATTCAGCAACGTACCGGAGTCCCTACTTAGTGTAACAAATAATGAAAAGGAAATGAAGGAAGGAAAAAGGGAAGGAAGAAGTAAAACTCTTTATTTGCAGACAACATGATTGTGCACATAGAACTTTGTAAGGAATCTACCAAAAATACTTTCTAGAACTAGTAAGTGGATTTTGCAAAGTCACAAGACACAAGGATACAACGCTACTGTGCAGAAATCAGTGTATTTCTATACATTGAACAATTGGAAAATGAAATAAAAACATAGCCTTATTTTAATATCTTAAAGACAACCTAAATATGGAGAGATACCCTATGTTATGGATTGGAAGACTCAATATTAAGATATGACTTAGCCACAAATTGCCAAATAAATCCAGTTCAATCCCAGTTAAAGTTCTAGCAAGGCTTAACAAAAAATTTTTTTATAAATAAACAAGTTAATTCTAAAATTTATTTGAAAATGCCAAGGACACAGAGTAGCCAAAACTGTTTTGAAAAAGAGTAGTTTTATATTACTTATTTCTAATACTGTTTTATAATGTTGAAAGCTACAAAAATAGAGACAGTATAGAATTGGCATAATGCTAGATCTGTATAGCAGTGGAAGGCAGTGGAGAGTTGGGAGACCCTTGTGTGTGTATTTGATCATTTGAATTCAGTGAGGTTATTCAGGTGGTGCTGGAACAAGTAGATATCCATATGGACAAACATGAACCTTTACCTTACATCCCACAGAAAAATCAACCCTAAATAGATCACTGACATACATGTAAAAGCTAAGACAATAAAACTTCTAGCAAAGAACAAAATATGTATGACTTTGGGGGTTAGACAAAGAGTTCTGAGACAGGACACAAGAAGCACTAACCAGAAAAGAAAACAAAATGATAAATTGGATTTCATCAAAATTAAAACCTTTTGCTCTGTAAAGCACCGTTAAGAGAATGAAAAGCAAAACCACAGGTGGGGAGAAAATATATTTGTAAAACATATATCTGATCAAAGACCTGCTTCCAGACAACCCAATTTTTAAAATGGGGAAAAGTTGAACTACTTTTATAGAAGATACAGGAACTGTATTTCAGCACATGAAAAGATGTTCAGTGGTATCAACCATTAGGGGAAAAAATGCAAATTAAAACTACAATGAGCTACCACTGTACTCTTATTAGAAAGCTACACATAAGAAGAATAAAAGTACCAAGGGTTGTTGGGTAGGTGGGGCAGCCAAACTCTTAAACATTGCTGAGAGGGATGTAAAATGACACAGCCATTTAGGAAAATATTTCGGCACACATTTGTCATGTGGCCCACTCCTAGGTACTTACCAAGGGAAGTGAAAACCAATGTCCTCAAAAAGACTTGTACATTAATTTCATAACAGTTTTATTCATAGTATTCCCAAATTTGAAGCAACCCCAAATCCATCAATAAATAATGGTATATCCACATAATGGAATGCTGCTCAGAAATTTAAAAAGAAGTATTGATATACTCAACAACACAAATGAATCTCAAAATGTTGAGAAAAAAGAAGCCAGACTTGGAAGAGTGCATAACGTCTGATTCTACTTACGTAAAATTCTAGAACTGAGTAAACTAAGCCTTAGTGACAGAGCGCAGATCACGGGTTGCCTGGAGCTGGGAGGGCTTTGATTGCAAAGGAGCATGAAGGGAGTTGGGGTGATGAAAATGTTCTTGATTGTATGCTGGTTGTGGTTATATGGGTATCTATAGTGGTCAGAATTCACTGAACTGTGCATTTTATAAGGGTGCACTTTCTTGTATATAAATTAAACTTCATCAGAATTTATGTAAAAGGAAAGCAGTTTGACAACACCAGATTTTAGTTAGGATGTAGAGCACAGTGACCTCTGCTACACTGCTGATCAGAGTGTAAAATGCCACCATATTTTTAAAAACCTTTGTCATTTTCTTATCAAGTTCAACATATACCTACTTTATGATCTAGCATTTTCATTCCTACGTAATTACCCCCAAGGGAAATAAAACACACGTTCACACAAAAGGCTTGTTCAGGAATGTTCATAACCGCTTTACTCAAGATAGCTTCAAACTAGGAACAACTCAATGTCTATTAATAGGAAAATAAATAGATTTTCATGTATTCCTAGTGTGGAATACTTTCTGGCAATAAAAAGCAGCAGGCTGTGTGTGCATGCAGCAATATGGATGAATATCAATATAATGAATAGCACGATGGATGCACATTGCCTCTGTGGGTAAAGGGGATGATTTCCAGAATGACTGGGACACACGGCAAACTTCCTGGGGGTGATGGAAATGTTCTGTCTCTTGAGGTTGGGGGGAATTACTTAGATGCATGTGTTTGTAACGTGCCATATACACTTAAGAGCTATGTTTTATAAGAGTTAAACATTGGAAATGTTTAAATGTGTAAATATTTATGCCTCAATGAAAATATATGAAAAATGCAATTAAGACACTGCTTAAGTGAGCAAGACACTGCTCATGTGAGCTGCACACATTGTTCTAAAACCAGAACAATATGGAGATTAGGATGTCACCTGCAGAAAGATGACACACACATTGGTGAAGTAGTCCATATTTTTTAAAAAATGCAAAACAAGGAAAAAAATTAAATATAATGAGAAGTTAATGAGAAGTTAATGAGAAGTTGTCTTTCCTCACTCTCAAATCCTCCAACTATATGTTTTAAAAAGAAGGAAATCAAAATACTTTTAGCTTCTGTGATTTCTAAGATCTAATTCCAAAGCTTTTTTTTTTTTTTTTTTTTGAGAATGGTCAGGGAGAGAGAGTTGCTGTACCTTTCAGAAAGTTGACCTCTTAAACCTTTAATTTATAGCCCTAACATCATATCATTACATCATATCATTGGACTTCTCTTATCCTCCTAGGTAGTTCGGAAAAATTCTTAAGTTTTGTTTTTTGATAGAGAAAATTTTTTAATTTTTATTTTTTTCTTAGTTGTAGCTAACATTGAAAACTTAAAGATAGTTGAATATGAAAAATTATTGAAAAACTACATGTTCTGTAGATTTTAAGTTGCAAAATGTTGATATGTCTTGGGTTTAAGGAGACTGGCATACAACTATTAGGCAATTTAATTTTATCTCAGCCTTTAATTTGTTTTGGAAGCCAACATAAATAAGTAAACTTCTCTGAATTCAGTTTGTAAAAAAAAAAAAAAAAAAAAAAAAGGTCGTTGATTTGTTCGCTTATGACAATTTTGTACTTAATTACTGTAGTACTAGATTCTTATGTAGGTAAGAGCCTATGTTGTAATGTTTCCCTTAGTTATGATCAGTAATTAGAGTTCATATTTTCTTCTTGGTTCAGAAGTTTTTGATTAACTTTTTTTATTGTGGTGAAACACACATGAAATGTGTACCATTTTTACATGTACAGTTAAGTGCATTAAATACAATTCACTGTGTTGTGTAATGATCACTGTTTCTAGAACATTTTCATAATCCTGCACAGAAACTTTGTACCCATTGAGCTGTAACTCCCCATTCCCCTAACCCCTAGTAGCCTCTATTTTTTTTTAAGTTTATTTATTTATTGTGAGACAGAGAGCACAAGCAGGGGAGGGGCAGAGAGAGAGGGAGAGAGAGAGGATTGCAAGCAGGCTCCGCGCTATCAGCGCAGAGCCCAACACAGGGCTCGAGCCCATGAACCGTGAGATCATGACCTGAGCTGATATCAAGAGTCAGACAGTTAACCGACTGAGTCACCGAGGAGGGGCGCCTACTCTATTCTATGTGTAATATGAATTTTCCTGTCCTAGATAGCTCATATAAATGGAATCATACATTATTTGTCCTGTTGTGCCTGGACTATTTCACTTAGCATAAAGTTTTTAAGGTTCACCTATGTTGTAGAACGCATCAGAACTTCATTCCTTTTTATGGCTGAATGATATTCTTCTGTATGTGCATAGTGTATTTTCTTCTCCATTCCTCTGTTGATATGTACATTTGGGCTGTTTTCGCCTTGACTATAGTAATAATGCTGCTGTAAATATTGGTGTACAAGTTTCTGTTTGAACCCCTGTTTTTAATTCTTTTGATGATATACTCAGACATGGAATTGCTGGGTCATATAGTAATCCTGTGCTTAACATTTTGGGGAACTGTTGAACTGTTTTCCACAGTGGCTGACCATTTTACATTCCTACCAGCAGTGTATGAGCCTTGCAGTCTCTCCACATCCTCACCAGTACTTGTTATCTGATATTTAAAATACTACTTTTTTAAAAATCGTAGCCAACCAGCATATGGATGAAGCGAAATCTCATTGTGGTTTTGATTTGCATGTCCATAATGACTACTGATGAGCATCTTTTCATGTGCTTCTTGGCTGTTTATCATCTTTGAAAAATGTCTGTTCTAGGTCTTGGCCCATTTTTAAATTGGGTGTGGTTTTTGTCGTTAACTTGTAGGAATTCTTTATATTCTGGATATTAATCCATTATCAGGTATATGATTTACAAATATTTTCTCCTGTTTTGTGTGTTTTCTTTTTTACTTTCCATACGGTGTCATTTAATGTATCCGATTTTTAATTTTTATGAAGCCTAATTTATGTTTCCCTTTTGTCACCTATGCTTTTGGCATCATAATGAAGAAACTGTTGTCAAATCCAAGGTCATGGAGAATTTCCATGTTATCTTGTAAGACCTTTATAGTTTTAGCTCTTAAATTTAGATTTTTGATCCACTTTAGGCCAGTTTTTCTATATGGTATAAGGTAAAGGTACGACTTCATTCTTGTGGATATCCAGTTTTCCCAGCACTGTTTGTTTGAAAAACTATCCTTTCCCTATTGAATGGTTCTGGCACCTATATTGCAAACGAATTGCCCGTATATGTGCGGATTTATGTCTGGGCTCTCTCTATTCCATTGGTCTATATGTCTAGCCTATACTACAGTGTACCAGTACCACTGTTGTAGTTTTATAATAAGTTTTGAAATTGGGTTGTGTGAGTCTTCCAGCTTTGTTGCTGTTGTTGTTGTTCTTCTTCTTTTGACATTACTCAGTACTCGACATAAGTGCACTCTTTAATCCCCATCATCTATTTCACCCATCCCCCCACCCACCTCCCCTCTGGTAACCATCAGTTTGTTCCCTACAGTTAAGAGTCTGTTTCTTGGTTTTCCTCTTTGGTTCCCCCTCTGCGTGTTTGTTTTGTTTCTTAAATTCCACATCTGAGTGAAATCATAGGGTATTTGTCTTTCTCTGACTGACTTATTTTGCTTAGCATTATACTCTCCAGCTGTATTCATGTTGCAAACGGCAAGATTTCATTCTTGTTTATGGCTGAATAATAGTCCACTGTGTGTGTGTGTGTGTGTGCGTGTGTGTGTGTGTACCACATTTTCTTTATCCATTCATCTATTGATGAACTCTTGGGCAGCTTCCATAATTTAGCTATTGTAAATAATGCTGCTATAAGCATAGGGGTGCGTGTATCCTTTTGGATTAGTGTTTTTGTATCTGATTTTTTTTTAAAAGCTAGGGTCTAGGTAGCTGTGAGTAGCTGTTTACAAAGTCAACCTGTATAATCTGTTGATTCTCACAAGCAAATTGGCCACTGGACCCCCAAGAAAGAGTAATGTTGGTGATAGTATTTTTTAAGCTTTCCTCTTTAAAGAGTTAAATCAGATAACAGTTCTTATTTGAAATATTTTAATGTGTTCTGGTTCTATAGACATCTTTATTTATTTAATCGTTGTTTCTGCTAATCTCCTTCCTCTACTGTTTTATAACCTGTAAGCTCCTGGAGGTTTTATGGTGATGGTTTTGCTTTTCTGCAGATAATATGAACAGGCAAGGTCAGGAAAAAGTGAATTTGTTTCTGTTAGATTAACTGTGTATATTTCTAGAAGATTTTGTTGGCCAGGATGGTCTCAAACCTCTATTTGGAAGAGAGCAAAAATACAACCATCAGAATAGATCTCCAATAGCTGGAAGTAAAAGAGTAGTTAAGCCTTTGCAAAAGGTGATATGGCTGTTAAAGAGCTGTGACAGTTTATTTTTTAAAGTTTATGTATTTATTTTGAGAGAGAGTGAGCATGCAAACATAAGCAGGAAGGGGCAGAGAGAGAGGGAGAGGGAGAGGGAGAATCCCAAGCAGGCTCTGTGCTGTCCACGTGGCGCCCCATGAGGGGCTTGAACTCAGGGAACTGTGAGATCATGACCTGAGCCTAAACCAAGAGTTAGATGCTTAACTGACTGAGCCACCCAGGTGCCCCAAGAGCTGTATAGTTTATACTTGTTTTTGCCTAAAAATACATAAATCAGAAAAAAGTTAATTAGCGCTTTGACTTCTAGCATGCAATATTTATTTATTTGTCTCCAGTTTTGAGTGTCACAGTCTTTCAATATTTTTTATTCCTATTGCCCTTTATGTGTTTATACTATGGGCATTGACTAGCCTTTTATTTAATCTTTTTTAATTTTTTATTAAAAAAAATTTTTTTAATGTTTATTTTTGACAGAGAGAGAGAGAAAGCATGAGTGGGGGAGGGGGAGAGAGAGAGGGAGACACAGAATCCGAAGCAGGCTCCAGGCTCCGAGCTGTCAGCACAGAGCCTGACGTGGGGCTCGAACTCACAGATGGCGAGATCATGACCTGAGCTGAAGTCGGACACTCAACCGACTGAGTCACCCAGGCGCCCCAGCCTATTTAATCTTAATATACTTTTTGTAAGTGCTAGGCTGTAATGCCTGTTTCCTGGAAACATACAGGGAGATAAAGTAGATTTTAGATATTTTTTTAGGGTTTTAAGAGTGAACACTGAACCCTTATTAAGTACCTTAACATTTATTATGTACCTCATTTAACCCTGACAGTCACCATGTATCAGATATAAAAAGTGTGTTTTTGAGGAAAACTTGAAGTTCATTTAACGCTGAATCACCATGGCAGGACTTAAAGCACATCTCCTTCTTCCACGTGTCTTCTTACTGTCCACCAAGAGCCAGATGGGGCATTTACTCAAGCCAAATGGCCGATCCGTTGTCCCTTGAATATATGGGAAGTCTGAAGTGTTTTCATGTCTGATCTTGTTCATTTTGCCTGAAATGCCTTTCTCATGGCTTGTCGTTTATGTTAATTCCCACACTTCCTTCAAAATTTGGCTCAGGGTTTATCTGCTTGTAAAGCTTTCTCTGACCTCAGTGACCCTAGGTGAAGCTGATGTTCCCAGTTCAGGGTGGATGGTCTTGCTTTCTGTGGTCTTCTCCCCCCGCTTCTTTTTTTTTTTTTTTCTTTTGGACTCCTGCTGCCTGGTTACCCTCAATTCCAGTGTTATTTGTACAGATCTGTAATCCAAAGTCGTTGTGTTTTTCAGAATCCAGAAGTCTTCAGATTTTAGAAATTTAAGATGATGCAGGTTCTGGGACAGCACCCCGCTATCAGTAATTTCTGCTGACAATGTACGAATATTTATCCTATAGGGAATAAATAAAAGCTTAGAAAGAGCTTTGTGTCAGGTCATGGAAGGGCAGATTTTGCCATTCGGTGAGTTACAAAATATGTTTTGACTATCAGGGTTGTTTGAATTTCAGAAGTGTCAATATGGGATTATAGATTAACTAATTTTTTAGAAGTATGAACCAATATGTTGTAAAAAAAAGTAGTGATCATATGACTTTATGATTTTTTTTGCTTAATTCTTTCCCTTTACTTACAGAAATGATCAGTTCCCTGGTCAGCTTTCAAAGGTGACCTATATGTATGTATTTCTGTATTTATCTGCCTATCTCGTATTATTAGCTGACAAATGCAAACATAGCTCCTACGTTTCAATTTTTATACTGGCTCCAGTTATCCCATTTTTGACCAGTGGTAGCCTCTTCAAGTTTTCAACTGAGTCCATGAGACATGGGCCCGTGTGGTTTTCTAGCTCATCTTTTATGTACATTTCCTGCCCAGGACCTTAGAACCAGCCATTTCTCTAAGAAGTCCTGCTTTCTTTTAGTGGTGAATGGTATTTTGAGATCACGTCTGGATCTTGGGAGTGTTCCTTGCCCCTGGGTTTCAGTTGTTTATGATCCTTTTCATATTAGCTTTTTTTATTTTGAAATAACTTTAGACTCACAGAGAAGTTGCATGATAGTGTAGAGTTGTGGTAGAGTCTTCACCCAAATTTCTTTCATGTACATCTGAAGTAACCATAGGACAGTTGTCAAAACCAGAAAATTAGTATTGCTACAATATTACAATTGAAGTATACACTGTGTTTAGGAATGATTGATAAAAGCTTGATTATAGTTGGACCTTGAGTCTCTGAGTCTTTATTTATGTATTATTACTTATTTTTGGTATGTGCTTCTGTGCAGTAGCTCTTAACTAATAAGATCTATCACTCACCTGGGAACTTTTGGACATCAGATGCCTGTAACTTTTCCTTCCCCTCTCCCAGAATTTTTCAGAATCTCAATATGGGGATAGAATAGTATAGGTATTTGGGGATTTTGCTAGAATCCTGTCTGTTTCAACAGCTTAATGAGATCATTCAGGAAGGAAGCATTTTGTGTTTGGCTCACAATTGGTGATAATGACCCTTTGGTTCCTAGGATAAAAGTTAATCTTTTTGTTTTGTTTTAAGTTTATTTATTTATTTTGAGAGAGTGAGCCTGTGCTGGGGAGGGGCAGAAAGAAGGGGAGAGAGAGAATTCCAAGCAGGCTGTGCACCGTCAGTGTGGAGCCCCATGTGAGGCTCGAACCCATGGAACCGTGGGATCATGGGCCTGAGCCGAAACCAAGAGTCAGGTGCTTAACTGACTGAGCCACCCAGGTGCCCCTAAAAGTTAATCTATCTTAAAATGATTCACATTTGATGCTTCTAGTGCCAGAGATTTCTATTATACTTAGAACCATCCTTCAACATTTATTAACACATTCAAAAAATATTAATTGAGTACCTTCTAAGTGCCAGACATGAGGAAACACCAGTGAAAAAATCCAGACATGGTCTGGTCTGTGCCTTCATGGATATACATGGATAATGAGAAGTACAAACAATTGAACACATAATTTTAATAGAATGCAATGAATATTATCTTAGGAGAAGAGTGGGTAGCTGTGAAAACACAGAACAGACAGACCTCACCTAGTGTAGGGATCAGGGAATGTCTTCCTGGGAAGATTGTTTTTAGTCCGGTAGGAGTTAGCTAGGTAGAGAGAAGAATCTTCTGGCAGAGGGAACAGCCTTAGTCTTTGAATATGCCTAGTGGCTACAGCTAGAGAGAATTTCTAGTATCTTACTGGAGAAAAGAGTACAAGACCAAGGAAGGAAAAAAATCTAGAGGCGAGCAGCAGCCTTTATTGAATCTTTTCAAAGCATTCGGGTTTTCATAGAAATAGCAACTCTCATTTTTACTCCTGTTTCATCAGTTTGTATATCATCTAAGGTACATAACCACAGTAATACAAATAAAACCGACATAAAGAGGTGTGCAAAAACAAACTGATTGTGTTGAGCGTGCATCTCATTTGGTGGGAGCGGAAATGAAGTGGCTAGAGACTGTCTTCCCAAACATAAGAGTTGAGTTGCCATGGGCCCAGCCAGGGTTCATACAGCAGGAATTGAGGATTTTGGTTTGTCTGGTAAGTCATTTAGGCAGAGGTCAATTAAGCCAGTGTGTACTATAATTATAGTTTGGGAAATAGATGAGCTCATTGAGAGAGATGAGAGAAAAGAGCCAAGGTCAGAACCTTAGGGAACACCACCAATTAAGGAAAAGATAGAGGAAGAAAAATCAGCTAACGATTTCAAGAAGAACTAGTTAAAAACAAGCTTTCCAGGAGCCTTTGAATCTCATCCTACTTAGACTCTTAGCAGTCTTGCAACTTTGTTTATCTGTTTAACCTGGCTTTTGGCAAGCTTATTTTGCCCTGAAAACCTTTTTTCACTTAACTAATTCGTATTCTGCGTCCTATGGAAGAAGTAGGAACAGTTTTTAGGAAACACTGCCACAGGCAGAAAGGAACCAGGAAGGGATTTAGGTGGGGTAGTCATACGATTAGTGTGTAGTTTCAGAGATTGTTTTTGGTAGTCCTCTGGAGGTGGGATTCCAGAAAGGAGTGGGCCAGGGTGTTTGGGAGACCAGCTAGAGGCCCTCGTGGTAAGCCGGGAGAAAGCCGATGGGGTCTGAATTTAGGCAGTGATAGTAGGAATAGCAAAGGGGCCGATTCACACGTTTTAGTTGAAAAGACAGGATTTGGTGACAGATGTGAGAGGTAAGGGAGAGGGAGTCTAGGATGGCTGGTTTCTGTTTCGGTGACCAAGGGGATGGATTGTGCCACCATACTGCAGATGAGGGACACAGAGCTGGTGTGGGTTGTGATGGGGAGATAATGAGTCCAGTTTGGGACATGTAGTATAAGGCATCGAGGTATACGCACTTTAGTATAAGGCATCGAGGTATACGCACTTGACAAGAGTTTAGACGTGAGATGGGGGCTTGGGAGAAAGGGTGGGGCCAAAGAGAGGTTTGCAGGTAATTCATACTTACAAAATCATGGGTCTGGAGGATGACATCATGGAGGGACAGCATAAGAGATGAGAGGTAGAATTCTAATGTGGACAGGAAGGAAGCCCATCTTAAGAATATTAATAACCATTACTTATTAGGGGTCTGTTAAACACTGTTTTAAGCATGTTACATATGTCATTTTATTTCATACTAGAACCCCCATGAGGGCAGGTGTTAGTATCTCCGTTTTATAAATGGATGAGCTGAAGCTCAAAGGTTATGCCATTAGCTCCTGGTCCTACATCTGGTAGATAGCAGTTGAGGAGGTGAAGTCTGTCTTACTGCAGTCTAGGCTCCCTTTCCAGAAGGAATGGTCAGAGAAGTAGGAAGAGAACCAAGAGAACCATGGCAGGGTACCCGGGATGAGAGATCTTTAAGGAGTTGTTAGCAGGGCGAGATGTACTGAGAGATGAAGACAGGATTCAGAGATGCCTTTGGATTGAACACAGCGTGGTCACTGATGCTGCCACAGCATCGAATGGGGAGCTGGTTTGTTGTGGGATGTCGTCAGCACGATGGATTTATTGTACCAGCTTCCCAAATTGTGTTTTCATGGACTCTATAAATGCTAGCCTATGACTTCCGGAAAGAAGGAAAAAGCAATCACCTTTTTAAAGATCAGATGATAATAAAGTCAGAATGAGGCTTGTGTGAGAAGTCTTTCCTTCATGCTCTTGTAATTTACACGTACCAGTGTTTGGGAAGATGATATAGTTCTGCCGGTTAGTTATTGCTGCTTGGACAGGAAAGGGAGGGGGAGAGCGTGTTTGCGGCTCACATCACTGCAGAGCTCTGGTAACAGCGCTCCGGTGCTGACGGGAGCTGAGTCAGAGAAGACATACACGCAGACTGTGCCGTGAGCCGTCATGGCCCAGTTCAGGATTTTCGACTGTATGATCAACCACAATTGGAGCTTATTGTGCAATCTGTATTGTGCGTGGAGTGGTCAGGTTTGTTTGATATATATATGTACATATTTGCTTTTTAATTCAAAACTGCTATAACGTATAAAGCAAAAAAAAAAAAAATCAGTGAAAATGCTGGTTATAAAATCAGTATCTTCGTGTAACAGTGAAAAAGTAGTCTTTTAGACGTGACTTTGTGTTGAAATACTAATTTAACAGGGCACATCTCAACTCTAATGATGCGAATTTCTCTAAGAGAATTACATGGACTCTTCAGTTGCACAGATGAGACTTTGTAGAGCTTTCTGTGGTGGGGGAGGGGAAGTTGGAATGAATTACTTAAAAATAAAACCAGGAAAAAATTAAAGCAATAGAATCATAAAACAAAGTAAATGTTGTATATTTTTGGAGACATTTCCCATTGTGTTTATAGTTAGGTAGGCAGGATTTTGGAATGAGTTGCTTTTTGGCTAGTTTTTCATTTTTCATGAAATATGGTTGATTTCTTTTACTGTGGGGTTAAATGGAAGTTCCTTTTTGGACTTAGTTTGTTCCTGAACAGGCTTTTAGGAAATAATTATTGTGCAACAGAGAAACTTTGCTGAGTATGTTTTTTATGAGAGTTGCCATATACGTTCGAGTTTTCTTCCCTAAGAAGCAAAAACTCTCTATTTCTCCTTTCAGCCTCAGTCAACATTGTTATTATCAGGTGCAGACTGCTTTCGTAAGTCGCAAATAGCTCTGCACGTATTTAGCATAATAGCGTCTCTCACAAAATGGAAAGATACTGGATGGTAGCTTTGTTCTAGTTATTGGTGAATCTTTAAAAACTATGAATTACTTACCTTACAGGGTTATTAATCTCTTTGTGAGTGTTCGTCTTCCTTATTTAAAACTGTTCTGTAGTATTGTTTGAAATTTAGAAGAAAAGCTAAATTTAAAATATTGAAAGCAGTGAATGATAAATGAAATGTCCATCCCCCACCCCTCCAAATACAGCATCATTTCTCAGTTCTCCCATAAACACAGCATGAACAGAAGTTTATGAGACATGAATTTAGTTCTAAGTGGGACTTGTGGATCTCCAGTACTTTCCTTTATGTCCCATTCTCTCTGTCCTGGAATGGTGAAAAGATTTTTTCATAGTTCAGGTTGGGCACAATAGACTAACGTATCAGAAATTAGAGATGGAAAAGGTCATGTAGTCTATATATCTTCCAGTGTAAGATTGATCTCTCAGTGCACTTTCTAGTTCTCTCCTAATGGATTTACATTACCGTAAAAATATGGATTTTGAATGGCTACTTAGAGAATAAAAGAAGATAGATACTTCAATTATCTTAGCATGTAAAATTCATAATATCAGGAACCTACCAAAGCTGAAACTTAAAAAGCCCAAACCAAACTGAGTGGTTAGTAACTGGTTCACAGCTCTTACTGGACTTATTAGTTAGTCTCGTCATCAGAAAACTTCCCAGTTTGAGGTCTAGGACCTTGTCAGGACTTTGGCTAATCCCAAAAGAATATTTGACTTGCGACAGAATCCAAGGATGAGTTGATCCAGTGAGCTGGCAATAGAAAGTGCTTTTGGACCTGCTGTGGCCCGGGGTTCTGTAGGCTTGCTGTTGCAACTGCTTCAGGGCAGCAGTTGATTTTATTTGAGTTTATTTTCCCTGTGGTTTAGATCCAATGATAGGCCACTTGGTTGTTGGCGTCACTGAGAAGAGTTTGCAGAATTTAGCGTAAAGTGAGAATGGCATGTGACCACGTCTCCTGGGACTTTATGCCACCCCTTAAAGTATTTGATGGAGGTTACAAACTCCGTGATTTGGGGGCTAGGCTTCGGGTTCCATAAGAGTGAAGAGAGTTGAGGGGCGCCTGGGTGGCTCAGTCCGTTAGAGCGTCTGACTCTTGATTTCGGCTCAGGTCATGATATCCTGGTTTGTGAATTCGAGCCCCACACCACACTCTGTGCTGATGGTACGGAGTCTGCTTGGGATTCTCTCTCTTCCTCTCTCTCTGCCTCTCTCTCTGCCCCTCCCATGCATGTGTACACTCTCTCTCTTTCTCAAAATAAATGAATAAACTTAAGAAAAATATTTTAAAGAGTAAAGAGAGTTGAAGAGAGCCAGGTGTAAGACAGCGGGCACTGGTGGAGACTGTGGCAAACTGGAGAATCAGTTTCAGGAGACTGATACCATGTCGGACCTCTTGTTGGCAATCATTTAGTTTTTAAGGGAAACTTTAAAATTAGCATCTTGATGTGAATTCATCCTAATTTTTAAGTGCTGGTGACTAATCCAAGTTTTTCAAAATACCGAGATCTAAGCAAAACACATCTGCAGCCAAATGGGGCTTAAGGCTTCCCATGTATAATTTCTGGTTTCTAAGAAACTTCAGGGCAGCAGTTGATTTTATTTGAGTGTTACTATTGAAGCTAAGCGGTGGAAGGATGCTGCTGGAAAGTTTATGATACAGGTAGGGAAATGTAGGAGAGAAATAAGAGGAGTAAAGGAAAGGGCCGGGTGAGGAGTGAGGGAGGCCGACTGAAGGAGCAGCAGACGAGATCAATGATATGATGGGAACAGGAGGGTGCCGCAGTGGGCACGTTTCTCACTTGATACTTTGTTGGCATACTGCTGGGAGAGTTCTGATTCGGGGTCTATTATTTATTAAATACTTGTACACTGCTGGAGGGAGGCAGTACAGTGCTGTGGATAAGAGTACAGATTTTAGTGTCCAAGAACTGGATCCAGTGTCCAAGGCCCAGTGCATCCCTGGCTGGTGGCCCCAGCATTACTTGCCTCTGCTTCCTCATCTCGAGTAGTACCTTCATCACAGACTGCTGTGAAGGTTAAATCAGATGACCTGGGTCTAGCATTTAACCCAGGGCCTGACACAATAAGTGCTTCACAGTGTTTGCTGTAATTGTTAACATATTCCAGGCTGGATGGTAACATATATAGGGGTGGTATCGTTTGAGATCCATATTGGAAATAAAAAGGTGGGAGCAAAGAGGCCTGTTATTTTAATTTTTAAAATTGTAAGCCAAGTGCAGTCACTTACAAAAATTGGAAAATATGAATTACAATTGATTTACCTAGTTCAGTTACTCAAATACAACTCTTATTAATATTTTGGTATGTATGTTGCAGTTTTTTTTTCCTGCCCACATAGTGTTTTTTTTTTTCCTCTGCGCTTGTGTAGTTTACAAGTCGTAATCATAGTATACATGCAAATTGTGACACAGACGCCATATTGTGATGTCATTTTTAATGGCTGCGTGATATTCTACAGAATATATATATATAATGTAATCTTAATGTCTTTAATGTTTATTATCTATATATAATATTATGTACTTAATATTTCATATATTACACTATTAATATATTTAATCATCTAACTGTTGCCAAACTTTTAAATTGCTTCTAGTTTTTTTTTGTGATTATAAATAAAATATGGTGAGTATCTTTGTGATTAAAATTGTTTTCACTGCTAGGATTACTTGCATATAGGATACCATTTCAGAAGTGAAATTACTGGGTCAGAGTGATAATACTTTTATTTATTTGTTTATTTTTTAGAGTGATAATACTTTTTTTTTTTTTAACTTTTAGAGAGAGAGCGCGCGGGCAGGGGAGAGGGGCAGAGGGAGAGAGGGAATCTCATACAGGCTCCCCGCTCAGCCTGGAACCCAGTGCAGACCTCTATCCCACGACCCTGGGTTCATGACCTGAGCCAAAAATCAAGAGTCGGATGCTCAACTGACTGAGCCACCCTGGCGCCCCGAGAGTAATAATAGTTTTGAAGCATAACTTTTATAAAACACATTTCTATATTAAGAAAATCTTAGAGAGTAGAGTGTTCTTAGACTTTGTGAGAGATGAGTGAATTTTAAAATTTTATGGGTGATAATACTTTGCATTTGCACCACACCATGAGGAAAAGAGGACCCTATGTTTCTCTCCTTTCTCTCCCTTGGTATATGAAATTTCAGCTGTTCCGATCAGTATTTGGAACCAGGGCTGAACGTTTGGTGGTGGTGGAGCTCAGTCATACAAAGAAGTTTGCCATTAAGGTTTCGTGTTTGGGACATAACAAGTAACCCATTTCTTGGTTTTCCCTCAAGCCCAGTGACAATCGATCTTGCCCGGCCCCTTATCTAGGGACCTCAGAAGGGATACTGGGAGGTGCCAAGCATGGAAGATCCTGGCATATCCTTCTTTTTATACATGTGCAGAGCGCCCACCCTGCAGTACGCACTGGAACGTGGCCCCCATTCAGAGCCCCAAAGACCGCCAGAGTCAGCGCAAAAGCCCAGGGCCCCATGTGATTCGTTCCCCTTCCTCCATCATCTCCGTGACCTTGTTTCTACTGCTGGAGGGAGTTGTCTCTAATCACACTGGACTCCTTGCTGTTTCAATCCCAAGGCCTTTGCTTCCGGTTCCCTTTTCCTGAAATGCTTTACTCCCAGACCCCTCTGCACGGCATGCCTTTTCACTTCCGTCAGGGTTTTACTCACACGTCTCCTTCTCAATGAAGTGTTGCCTTTAAGTTCGTTGTCAGGTGTTACAAAGGGAAAAATAATCATACTGTTAAAGAAGATACATTTCTTTCTTCGAAAGAAGGTTGTAAAAATGGTTGGAAACTTTATTCCTTAATAGAAATAGTCATTCTGTGTTAAGTCCATTTCAGGGAAGCAGAGCCAGATTGGATTCCTTGAGTTGGAAACTGGGAGATAACCATACTGATGACTCAGGTGTATATTTCTCATCTCCTCCTCGGGGAAACCAAATGGAAGACAGAAAGAGAGTCTGCAGAGACCTTTTGTGCTTCCTCCTTGAAGCTCTTTCCTCTTCTCCAGCTCCTCTCTTTGCTCCTTGATTGTTAAGAAGCAGTTGGTAGCCTACGACAGTCTGTTCCTTCCAGCTGTTAGAACAAGCTGCTGCTGCTAACACCGGTCGGTCGGAGGAGGCTTTCAGTTGATAAGCTAGGAAATTGGGAATAGGCCTTTTGACACTTAAGATACCTTAAATTCTTGCTAGTCCTAAGTGTGATCCACAGACCAGCAGCATCTGTGTGGCCGGGAAGTCGGTAGGAAATGCAGACTTCCAGGACCCACCCCAGCCCTATAAAGTCGGAATTTGCATTTTAACAAGATCCTCTGGTGATTCTCCTACACAGTAAAGCTCTGCCTTAAATGATGGAAAGAACTAAATGCTTATTTGACTGTTTTTCTATAAATATTACTTTACATTTTATCTTCCTTTAAGAATTAAGGGAAATGTAAGGTATTATAGGGTTATCACTTACTACGTGATTTAAATTATATTTATATAAAAATTCTAAGTGGTTAATTGCTTCTTTTTTTTTTTAAATTTAGAGAGAGAGATTGAAAGGGGGAGAGGGGCAGAGGGAGAAGGAGAGAAACTCTTAAGCAGGCTCCACACTCAGCACAGAGCCTGACATGGGACTTAATCCTATGACCCGGGAATCATAACCTGAGCCACAATCAAGAGTCAGATGCTCAACTGACCGAGTTATCCAGGCGCCCTACTTCTTTGTTTCTTGTTTTTTGATCAGGGAGCCTGAAAATGAGGGCTTCTCTTTAAGGATGCTAATGGCTTGGCTTTGCTAGGCAGAATGGTATAAATTGACTTTTTTCTCGGTTTGACCTCCAGGAGAACCCTCTCTGCAGCTGTGTGGCATGCTTTGTGAGTCATCTCTTTCCTCGTTATGCTCACTGCTCACTTCCCTGCGAACGAACGGCCTTGTACTGGAGATGCGTAGTTGCGATCAGCGGGGAGTAGTGCAGGAGAAACTTGCTGGTGGGCAGGGTGAAGATGGGATTACAGAAACGCTTACATGTGTAGGGATATGACTAGCATTGCTGCAATGCAGAGAGGGCTGATTTTCCATGCGTAGAGTTTACAGGTGAGATCGGGGGGGGGGGGCTAGGAATTGAAGGAGCAAGGCATCATAACCACTGTGAGGTGAATTATTGGTTTAAGGCACAGGAGGGAAGAAAAATACCTCTCTGCCCTATGACTAGCTCCGTAACACCAAGCTTCCAAAATGCTGAAAGATGTCACAAGGAGCTTTAGTTCAGTGTTTCGTTCTGTTTTGTTTTAAAGAGAGATAGAGAGTACCAGTGGTAGAGGGAGAGGGAGAGAGCGAGAGAGTGAGCGAGGGAGAGAATCTTAAGCAGGCTCAATGTCCAGAGCAGAGCCTCATGTGGGGTTTGACCTGGGGCTTGGATCTCACAACACTGAGATCATGACCTGAGCTGAAAGGAAGAGTCAGAGGCTGTCACTTAACCGACTGAGCCACCCAGGTGCCCCTTAAGTTCAGTGTTTTGGGAGAGATAAAAAGAGCTAACGTTTAGTGGGTACTTACTATGTGTCAGATATTTTACATAGTTAGCCTCCTTTAAATCTTATAATAACCCTATCGAGATGATACTGTTTTCACACCCCCACTTTACAGGAAGCAGATTAAACATGGGGATAAGTCACTTGCCCAGGGCTGCACGCAGCTCAGAAGCTGCAGACCAGGATGCAGTCCAGGGAGTCAGACTTTGCAGCCCTTGCTCTTAACGCCCGTGCTATTCTGCCTCTGTCCTGAAGGGTAGAATATGGTATTCAGTGCATCAGTTTTTAAAACTGGTAACTCTGAAGCTGCATTAAGAATGTAAATGACAGGGGCGCCTGGGTGGCTCAGTCAGTTAAGTGTCCGACTTCAGCTCAGGTCATGATCTCACAGTCCATGAGTTCGAGCCCTGTGTCGGTCCTTGTGCTGACAGCTCAGAGCCTGGAGCCTGCTTCGGATTCTGTGTCTCCCTCTCTCTCTGCCCCTCCCCCACTTATGGTCTGTCTCTTTCACTCTCAAAAATGAATAAATGTTAAAAAGAAAATTTAAAGAATGTAAATGACAAAGGGTGCCTGGGTGGCTCAGTCGGTTGAGCGTCCGACTTTGGCTCGGGTCATGATCTCATGGTCCATGGGTTCGAGCCCCACATCAGGGTCTGTGTGGACAGCTCAGAGCCTGGAACCTGCTTCGGATTCTGTGTCTCACTCTCTGTCTCTCTCTCTCAAAAATAAACATTAAAAAATTGTTTAAAAAAAGAACGTAAATGACAAAAATTATATATGTATATATTGTTGGTTGATGGCCAATATAGGAAGCAGGGGACAAAAGGAGACTAAAAAAGGAGTAACAGAAGCACAGATTGGGGAGAAAAGGCTTAGGAAGTCTGGAATGAGAGATACTCGGTACTAAGGGAGAGAGAAAAGGCTGAACACTAAGGGTAAGACAGGTAAGAAAACACAAAGAGGGAGAACTAGGTTTTGCAATAACTATTGGTGGTCGTGAGTGTTAGGTGCCTTTTGTAATGTGGGTTAGTTAATGTCACTTTCTTAGGTCTTTGCTCTGCTACTGAAACTCCAGCATTGCTAATATGCATATACATGTGTGATAATACTTCGAGGTGGTGACCATGCTATATAAGCAATGTAATTATCAACTGAGCCTATGTGAGCAAAGCTTAATGTTGAAATAAAGTTTTAAAAAGTAGCGTCATTAATTTCCTATAACAATACGCATAATTGCTTCTGAACTCAAAAGTGGTTAGGTTTGAATAGTAAGCAATTAGATTAAATAGGTAGTTCCTATCCATGGTTAACCCTGAGCCAGCTGCCTCTGGACCTGTAGCCAGAGGGGCCAGAGGCAAACTCTGTCCTGCCCCCTTTAGCCTAGACACTCAGCCTGGGAGCTCCAGTTGATGGGCAAACTCGGGTTTAAATGAATAAGAAAGACAAAATGGAATTCTCTGAAGGAAAAGACTGATTTGTAAATGACAGACTGAATAGTCTGTGGATAAATGGAATGGCAGACTCATCTGTTTGGACTTTTTGATGATAGTTGGGCTTGATTACAAGGAAAAAAGCACTGAAAGCATGAGCTTTTGAATGCTACCTTTCCCCGCCTTTGGGGGACCCATTTGCTTGAGAAGTCGGATGGTCTGGTGGTGAGAGAGCTTTGGACTGAGAGTAGAGGCTTCTGTATATGCTGTGTGCTCTGCCATTATTTGGTTGTGTGATTCTGAACAATTCTGTTGACTCTCTGGATTTTAGTGTTCTTACCTGTAAGTAGATGATTCCAGTTCTAGCAAAAAAAAATGATTTTTAGAAAAGCCGGATGTGTCTTACATGCTGCTATATATTTGAGGAATGACATTTTCACTCCTGTGTTGTACCGTGTTTACTCACGACTGAGAGGAGAACCTTGCTGATACAGGGTACCATTCATAGTGACTTTTAGTTTATGCCATGAATGGGAAGGTCTGTTATTTATTTAAAAAAATTTTTTTTAACGTTTATTCATTTTTGAGAGAGAGAGAGCATGAGTGGAGAAGGGGCAGAGAGAGGGAGACACAGAATCCGAAGTAGGCCCCTGGCTCCAAGCCATCAGCACAGAGCCTGATGTGGGGCTCGAACCCACGAACTGTGAGATTAAGACCTGAGCCGGAGTCGGACGCTCAACCGACTGAGCCACCCATGCAGATAGGGATCTGTCATTTATTTAATAGAAACTTCACAGTAGTTGCTTTGAACTGTGCAGTAAGTACCTAGTTTTCCCAAGGGTGTCCAAACAGAAACAAATGTAGAGCTGCAGAATTTACTAGTTTTATCAACATAGTGCCTTAGAATGTTCCCTCCAAAATGCAATACGTAATACTCTCAAACTCTTGTTTGAAGAATATAGTGTTCAACATTTTAGCTTTTAAAATGGGAATTACAGGGGGTCTTGGTGGCTCAGTTGGTCGAGCGTCTGACTCTTGATTTCAGTTCGGGTCATGATCCCAGGGTCTTGGGATCAAGCCCCGTGTCAGGCTCCGTGCTGACTGGGCATGCAGTCTGCTTAAGGTTCTCTTTCTCTTTCCCTCTGCCCCCCTCCCCACTTGTATGCATGCTCTCTCTCTAAAAATCAATCAATCAATCAATCAAATGGGAATTATAAAGCTATATTCCCAATGTGAAAAAGCATCCTCCTAATTGATGGCCAATTTAGGGAGTACTGGAGAAGATGTTGCCTGAACAGGGACTAATAGGAGAAGGGAGAAGAAAAGGTAGGATAGGAAAGTGACGAGAGAGAGAAAACAGTTAAGAAAACAGAAAACTGCACTAGAGTCTCTCTGTTTTCTTTTCCTCTTGCGGGAAGGCGTCCTTCCCTTTATTTGCCCCTGTTGTCCCCACACCCCCTCTTGCCCCTTCACCCATCTCCCCTTTACAAGACCATTTCACCCATCTTCCAGCAGCTCTTAGCTTCAGCTGTCCCCCTTCTCTGCCTTAGTGAGATTTGTCGCTCCTGGGACCTTACTCCTATCTCCTGCAGGGGCCTGGGAGAGCCAGTGACGGACTGCCCCTAGGAGAGACATGTTTTATCACCCGTCTCTGCAGATTCTGGGTTAGGCCCCCGGGATGCCGTTCTTATTCTGACTCTCATTCCTGAATTTCTTCACCCTGACTCTAAATGTTAAATGCTGCTTCCTGGGCTCTGCTGTTCTGTGGTCCTAACATCCTCACTGCTCCTGGAGAAGCCCAGATCTATAGCAGGATTCTCTGCTATTAGTTCTGGCCTGCTGCTCAGAGGAGCCGATCCTCCTGCCTCAGTCCATTCTAAATTGCCCTGGTAAATGCAGTGTCCTCAGGCCTTCCCGAGGAACACGGTTTGCTGGTTGGTTTTCTGGTCTGACCCGTTAGGCCCATCTAGTATGCCCAGTTGTCTGGCCTTTAGAGCTGTCCCTTCCACCACAGTCAGCAGTTCTGGCATCTGTATTTCATTTAATATGGGATATCACGTCTGCCAAGCTTCTTGGAGCCATCCCTGTAGTGTATCAGCCTTGGCTGTCTTATTCCCTGCCTCGGTGTTAAATCCTGTGTCAAGGAGAAGTGCCTCATCTTGGGGCGCCTGGGTGGCTTAGTTGGTTAAGCGCCCGACTTTGGCTCAGGTCATGATCTCACGATTTGTGAGTTCAAGCCCTGCATCCGGCTCTGTGCTGACAGCTCAGAGCCTGGAGCTGGCTTCGGATTCTGTATCTCCCTCTCTCTCTGCCCCTTGCCCTCTCTCTCTCTCTCTCTCTCTCTCAAAAATAAACATTAAAAAAAAAAAAAAGAAGTGCCTCGTCTTTTTATTTTTTAAAGTTTATTTCTTTGTTTTGACAGAGAGAGAGAATGACTGGGGGAGGGTCAGAGACGCGGAGGGAGAAAGAGAATCCCAAGCAGGCTTTGCACCACCAGCTGTGGAGCCTGACTTGGGGCTCAAACTCACGAACCCTGAGATCATGACCTGAACTGAAATCAAGAGTCGTACTCTTAACCAACTGAGCCACCCAGGCGCCCCTCAAAGTGCCTCATCTTAACTGTTATCCAACTTTATATTCTACCCTTCCCTGATCTAGCACCCGCACAACCATTCCTGCTGTACTCGCCCATATACCAGTATATGTTGGCCCTTTGCTCCTTTGGCATATAATCATTTTTCTTTTCTTTTCTTTTCCTTCCTTCCTTCTTTTTTTAAAGCCTTATTACCGGAACCAGAGCAGCTTTAGTCTAGTGCTAATATTCCCCCTCTGGTGAAGCAATATACTTGGGAGTATTTTACCTGGTGCCCATGACTTCTGGGGTTTTCCCCATGCTGTCTGGCGGGAACTGGCACTCTTCCTATCCCAGTGTGAGCTGCAGGGATTGGTCTCTCCAGGTCTTGTCTCGGCCAGTTTCCTCATAAAAGCTCATTAGTACTTGGCTAAAGCCTGGGTGGGAAGGACCCAGAGCTCCCTCCCTGCTCCATTTTCTTTTTCGTGCCCCTCCCTGAGAGCTCTGGCCACTGTGGCTTCATTGAACTTAGGGGGGCCCAAGGTGTGCCTTGGCCTTGACGTTTTCTTGTGTAGTACGCTGGGGGAGTAGTGCTCACTTTATTTCCGTTTTTTTCAGCAATCACTATCCTTTGTTGTCTGACGCCCAATGTCTGGAAATCATTGTTTTATGTATGTTCAGATTTTTAGTTGTTTTAAGTGGCAGAGTAGTTACCTACTGCAGAAAAACAGGTTGCCTGCAAAATTCCGTGATTTAGAACAATAACATTTATTATCTGCGTTTCTGCTGGTCAGAATTCCAGGCGTGGCTTCACCGGGTCCTCTGGCCCAGAGTGTCTCATGAGGCCACACTCAGGGTCAGCCAGAGCTGACATCATCTCAGGGCTTTTCTGGGGAGGGATCTGCTTCCAGACTCACTCACGTGGTTGCCGGTGGGATTCAGTTTCTCACAGGCTGCTGGGCTGAGGGCCTCAGTTTTTTGCTGGCTGTTGGCTGGAGACTGTCCTGGGTTTCTTGTCACATGTGCCTCTCCAGAGGACAGCTCACAAGATGGCAACTTGTTTCATAAGAAGGAGCAAGGGAGAAGAGCCAGAGAGAGAGTGCGGGCAAGAGAAAGGTCACAGTCTCTTGTAATCTAATCTTAGAAGTGACATCCCATCACATTTGCTGAATTCCATTCATTAGAAGCAAATCACACCCGAAGGGAGGGGAGTGTATGTAGGCATAAACACCAGAAGGTGGAGATCAGTGTTCTCTTTCCTCTTTTGTCTCTCTATAGTTGGGGCTGATCATCATCTATTTCAGAATTGGGAAGTGTGTTGGGATCCCCCAAACAACCCTCTAGTTCGATGATGTGCTCAGAGGATGTAGAAGATTCCGCATATTGTAGTACTGAACTATGTTTCATAACAGCAAAGGACACAAAGCAAAAGAAGCAAAGGAAGTCCAGAGAAAACCACACAAACTTCCAAGAATCTCTCCCAGTGGAGTCGTGCACAGCACGCCGAATTCCTCTAGCATCACAGTGTGACTGTGTGTGAAGTCTGTCTACCAGGGAAGCTCATCAGAGACTGTCACCTTCTGCCCAGCATGGACCCAAATCCCAGACCCCCAGAGGGCAAGCAAATGTTCAGCATAAACCATCGTCTGCATACACAGTTTAGGCTCAGTGAGCGACTTTCGTCAGTTAGGGAATGGTGGGAGCCCCCCTGGATCCAAATACTCCAATGACAATGAAGAACCAACCTTGTAAGCTGGCCTGTCTTAAGGATGGCAGTCTCAGGCCTCCTCTATGTTAACTCTTTTTTGCACAGGAGGGAACGGGACTTTATATTAAGCTTACCATAAATAATGGTGATCGGTCAAAATACTTTGTTAAATCAGTGATTCTGGGTGTACACCTAGTGGTGAGGGAGAAATGGTGCTTTTTAGGGCCTTGAAATATAAGGAGCTTCATTTAGGCAGTAATCCCAATGGTTAGATCCTGACTCAAGTGTTACAATGCGTATTTTTCGGTAAGCTTAGGAAAAATGAAATTTCGGTGGTGCATTGGTATACATCTGTTGCTTCCACAAATATTTATTGAGCACTTGGTTTTTACCTGGCTTCTGTGTTAGGTCTTAGCTATAAAATGCTGAGCATGTATGTCTGTGGTCTTGGAGATTATACTCAAGTAGGGGAGACAGATTTAAACAAGGAAACACAGAAATAAATCATTACAAATATAGCATTTCCTTTGTAGGAAAAGAAATATTCATGTTCTGTTCATTCAATGTACATTTTTCTATGTACCTGCTTTGTGCTACTGTTCTGGTGTAAACAAAACAGAATTCCTGCTCTCACGGACCTTATATTTTAATGGTGGGGGAGTGGAACAGAAAATCAATCAGTCAAACAAACGTTTCAGACTGTGCTAAGTGCTAGGAGGAAAAATAAAGCAGGATGGAGTGACAGAGAGACAGATAAGGTGGTCAGGAAAAGCCCCACTGAGCAGAGTAACTTCTCTGAATAGATGATGTGTAGGTGGAATCCTGATTGAATTAAGGAAACAGGCCATATAAATGTCAGCACTCAGGTGGAGGGAACTGCAAAAGTAAAGCCCCAAAGATGGGAAAGAGTTCGGTGTGTTTGAGATTTGTGTGGCAGGAGCCCTTGAACAGGGGAGAGGAGTTAGGGAATTAGGTCAGAGTTCTATCCAGGACCAAGGTCATGGAGGGTCTGTAAGAGAAGAGTTTGATTTCCTTCCCAGTGTGACGGGAAGCCTACTGTAGGGCGTTTAGCATGACAGTAACATAATCAGATTCATGTTTTCACAAACACATAAACATTTTAAATAGAAATACAACAGTACACAACACACATAAATCATAAATACGCAGCTTGGTGAATTTCACACAGTGAACACACCTGTGGATCGTTGTCCAGATCAAGCTATAGAAAGTGAACAGCTCCTTAGTAGCCTCTGTTATATCCCTTGTAGTCATCTTTCCCTCTTAGTCTAAAGATAACCACCATGTATTGGTTTGCCTGTTTTGAGTTTTATGAATGCTGTCACATTTTATGTACCCTTTTGTGTTCGACTTTTTTTTTTAACGTTTATTTATTTTTGAGAGAGAGACAGACTGTGAGCAGGGGAGGGGCAGAGAGAGAGGGAGACACAGAATCCAAAGCAGGCTCCAGGCTCCGAGCTGTCAGCACAGAGCCCGACGCAGGGCTTGAACCCACAAACTGCAGGATCATGACCTGAGCTGAAGTCGGATGCTTAACCTACTGAGCCACATAGGTGCCCCTGATTTTTTCACTTAGTATTATCTTCGAAGTTCATCCATGTTGTATTAGCTGTAAATTTTAAAAATCTCATTTATAGTAGGTCATTTTATGAATATACCGCAATTTATTTTTCAATTCATTTGATGGACGTTTGGCTTGTTTCCAACTTTTAGCCCTTATAAATAATGGTGCTCAGAATATTTTGAACATAGTTTTATGTGTGGATTTCTGTTGAATCTATGTCTAGGAGTGAAGATGCTGGGACTCAGGATATGTATATTTCATGGCCAAACTTTAACAGATATTATAAGCAGTTTTGCAGTTTTTCAAAGTGGTTGTACTAATTTATACTCCAATAGGCAGTATTTGAAAATTCTCATTTCTCTACATCCTTGCCAATAATTGATTGCCAGTTAAAAAAAATTTTTTTTAGCCATTTTGGTGTATGTTTAGTAGTATCTTATGGTTTAAATTTGCATTTGTCTGATAATTAATGAGGTTGAGCATCTTTTCTTACACTTATTGACCATTTCAATTCCCTCTTTTGTGACGGGTCTGTTCAGATCTTTTGCCCCTCATTCACTAGCTCTAAGAAGTAGGTGAGTTACCTAATTTCTTTGAGTATACTGTTAAAAACTCATAAAATAGGACTAATGTCATCTAATTTTCAGTTTCTTTGAATAGTCTTTATTTGAGTAACAAAGCAAGTTAGTATCAATCCCAGGCCTTCATTTTTCAGAAATCCTTAAGAACTGCTTATTAAATATTTCACTCATTGACACTATCTACTCAAATATAAAGGTTTTTAAGGATGGGAGATCCAGATAATAGAGAATCAACTTTCAAAAAATAGGACTTGTTTGTAAGAAGATAAACTCTTGCTTAGTCCTGTGGAAATTATAATTATTTAGTCAAAATTTGAATTACTTCTACAACAACAGTATCAGTATCATCAACAAAAATCTGGAAATTGATTTGGGAGATGGTCCAGCCAGCTAGTATTCAAAGAAATGCCCTGTGTCATCCAATGCAACCATAAATGCCTGTTCTATAACCAAAGCAAAGGAGTGTAAAGGAATGTAAAAAGCCCTTCTTTTGATATAGAATTCCCTTTTGGCTGTTCAGGCTGTTCATAAATTTTTTAGTAAAATTTATGTAGGTTGGATTTGTATTTTTTATGAGTATTGTATGGACTTTATAGTATTTTAAGATACTCCATATGTGGCTGGTATATTTATGCCTATTGAAAAATTGTACTTGTAAATGGTTTTAGAGACTTTAAATTGTTATACCTTTGCTTTTCTGATATACTGTTGAATCATTTCTGTGTTTTAGCTAATTAAAGGACTTTTTCTACGTGAAAATATTATCTATTAAAAATGATCCATTTTATGATGTAGTTTCCAGAAATATGCTAGGTTGAAAGGCAGTTATATTTATAGGACATAAATTATGGAGTGATTAAAATAATTTATTGCTTTCTAAAAGGCTCTATCCCAGAGTTCCTTTAAATAGCAAACTCCACAAAATGTGTATAAAATACTTTTTAATATTTAATCATAACTTTTTGTGAACGAATTACAAAACAAGGACCTCCTGCATTTGGAGTTTTTTACATAGCTGGGATTTTGAAATGAGTAAAACACAATTGGGTTCGACCAAGAAATAGTGACGCATTGGAAAGGGCAAAAACAGACCTCCCACATTCCTACATTAGTAATTGGATGGCAGCCTGGTTTCTCCATCTCGAAGCCCTGTCTTCCCCAGGGGACTATGGATGCTTAGATCACGTCATCTCATTTGCCTTTGCTGGACCAGGCAACTCAAAGGTGGACCCACTGTCACGTCTCTGCCTCACGTTAGGGCGCATCCCAGTGCTCAGACTGATTTGAATGTGAGATAGTTGGGCCCTTCTTAGAGTGACTTGTTGTATACTCTCTGAGATCTGGGGTCTGTTTCCCCACATGGTCGTGTCTGAGTTCTTGTGTATTTTAAGCTCTCTTTCTAGTTCCCAGAGATTTTGCTTTGATTTCTACAACCATGTTTTAAGCTATTCCTGTCAACCCTCATTTATAATTTTGTATGAGAACTGTGTTCTGAACTCCAATGACGACATGTTTTCTTGTAATTCAATCTTAAACAAGCTGGAGACTCTCTGTGTATTTTTTGTCTGTGTTATTTATATTATAAGTCTTTAAGAATAGGATGTTACAGACAAAGATGTTTAGTCTCACTACTAATGAGAGAAACAAAATTAAAACAATAAGAACCACTTTTCATTTTAGCGTATTTGCAGAGATTAAAAAATGACTATCCGTATGCTGGAATACGGATACAGTGGCCTCATGTATTGTCAGTGGGTTTGTGACTTTGTTTTATAGATGGCACTTTGGAATTTTGTATGGGAAACTAAAAACAAACAAAACTATTTGAGCCAGCAGATCCATGCTTAGAAATTTATCCTGACAACTACTTACGGGTTTTCACAAATATTGTCTTTAAAGTGGTTGTAATAGTAGTAATACTAATAGTAAGAGTAGCATAGGGAAGTTTAATGTACTGTGTACATATCTAAATGACTTACCCTATTTAGAACATTCCATATGTTCATAGGAATGAACATATCCTATTCACTAGGAAAGAGTGAATAAATAAAATGTTTATTCATATGATAAAACATGTTGATATGGAAAGGCATTCATAACATATTAAATAAAAATAAGTAGATTAAAAGAACATTTTTCCCAAGTGCATATTTATATGTATTTACATATGAAAAATTCTGGAAGGATGTATATATACACCAAAATATTGACATCCATTTTCTCTAGAGGAGCACTGGTACATGAGTTATTTTCTTTTGGCTTTAGTTCTATTTTCTAATATGTCTTTAATGAACATAACATGTACTATGTGTTTAAAAAACATAAATTATGAAAGGAAAAAGAAAGATAGGTTACCCATTAACTATTTTCCCCAGATTGCTGAAACAGCCTGTCAGTGGCGTTGTGTAGTGGAAAAGTTTCAGGATTAGGAGACTTGGAAACACAGGTTCTGGTCCGAACTATGTCACTCATTAGCTACGAGACCATCAGCAAGTCTCTCTGGGCCTCAGTTTCTGTATTTGTGAAATAAATTTGTTGAACTAGATCTCTGATTTTTAAGCTCCCTAACAGACTGTTGGAAGTTTCTGTAGAACTAGCAGAATGAAGCCGGCTTCTGTACAGACTCTCCCTGCCCGTCTCTCCCAGACAGAGCAGCTCGATGTATTTGATATCTTGTATACTGAGCTTCTGTTTTAGGATACCTTTTAACCAAAGGTAAGGGAAAGGAAAAAAAAAACAAAACCCTATTTCTAAGATTCAGTAATTCTAAGTACTTTTTATGCTACTTCCTTTAAGCTTCACACCTTCATATTCATTGGGGTATAAGGTTCTTATCGGGAAGACCTTATCTTACATGTGTCAACCTTGCTCTCCTGGAAATAACAGGTGTCAGACTATGATAGGCTACATTCATTGAGAGCTAGTGAGGAAATTAATCTTGTTGTCTGATGTAATACTCTCTTCCTGATGTAATACTGACCTACCCTACTTCACTTTGGACCCTAATGAATAGTTGGGGTCACCAATAATAATTGGGTAACTTTTGGCAAATTACTTAACCCCTTGGAGACTCAGTGTTCTATTTAATGAAATGGTGAATGACCAAGTTGGATTATATTATCTCTATGTTTCCTTCTAGGTCCATCTAATTCTGTGAAATTATGTAGTCTTTACAGTTCAGTCCAATGAAATTGAGTCAGCTGCTAACCTTGGTTGCCAGTATAGGGTCATTGATAATCATAAATTAAATTAGATTTGGAAAATTTATCTGTATGTTTGTTTAACCAGCCCCTGACTTTGTAGATCATTACAGTGCTTCAAACAAAATAGTGAAACCACATGATACGGGCCTGACGTACTCTACATATGTCTTCTCTATCCCGTGTGTATGCTCAGAGTTACTTGTGTCTGCTCAGAGGGGACTGCATTATTCGTTGGTAGCTAAAATGAACTGAAGTTTAAGCTTAAATTGGAGATTCCTGTCTGCCCAAAGGGTAGGGATATAATTGTTTTTAACCTAAAAATAAAATCTGTTCTCTGATTCAGAGTCAACAAGATTTTATTTATATCAGAAAATAAGTAGCTTTTGAAAATAACTCATGTAATAAAGCTTCTTTATAAGAAAATACGTGTAAAAATAGACATCTGTATTTGAGTTTATGGCTATTTCTCTATCTTTGTTTGATAGGAAATAGAGCTATATACATTTACTGTCTCAATTGAGAAAAATGGGGGAAAGAGTAAACAGAATAATTCCACAAGATTTTAAATTAATTGTTTTATATTATCCTTTTTAAAATTTATTTTTTTAATTATTTTTTTTATTTTAGAGAGAGAGAACATGAACGGGGAGAGGGGCAGAGCAAGAGAGAGAGAATCTTAAGCAGGCTCCATGCCCAACACAGGGACCTGAGCTGAAGTCAAGAGTTGGACATTGAGCCACCCGGGTGCCCCTATATTATCCTTTTTTTTCTTAAACTCTGCTCATTTAATTCATTTAAGTTTAATTTGCTTTTCATGTACTGCTTTCTGTCAGGTTTTTGTTGGGCACTGGAATAAGACATAGAGCTGCTCCTCAGGAAGCTGCTCTGTGATTAAAAAGACAAAGGTATAAACAAGTAATTATACTACGGTAGGATATGTTGTACGGTAAGGACGTTCTGTCGGGTAAAGGACCTGAGAAACTGCTTCAAAGTAGTGGTTGGGGAATTCTGCTGTAAGGAACTCTGGCACTGAGAAGGCAGTGGACCATTCAGCACAGACGGAATTTTCAGAATACAACCTGTCAGCAAGGAATATGCTACACAACATTGAAGGCAGATGGGCAAAGTTATTAGTGCTTGCAAGCATGTTCATTGTAGAAAATCTAGGAGTTATTTAGAAAAAAGAGAAATCTGGCGTTTGATTCCAAAGATTGTGTGTGTGTGTGTGTGTGTGTGTGTGTGTGTGTGTGTGTTTAAAATAATTTTTATAGGAGCGCCTGGGTGGCTTAGTTGGTTTAGAGTCCGACTTTGGCACAGGTCATGATCTCACAGCTCATGAGTTCGAACCCTGCGTTGGGCTCTCTGCTGACGCCTCAGAGCCTGGAGCCTGCTTCGGATTCTGTGTTTCCAGCTCTCTCTGCCCCTCCCCTGCTCACGATCTGTCTCTCTCACTCTCTCAAAAATAAATAAACATTAAAAAAATACTTTTTATCATACTCTGACTTTTATATTTTACTTTTTTCCTTAGCATTGTGTTTGGGCATGCCATTTACCATGCCATTAACCATTTTTTCACAATCATGACTTCAGTAGCTATATCATGATTTTATTTATTCCTTTCTGTGGCTGTTATTGGACCTTTAGTTTCCAATTTGCGTTTATAATACCTTGGAATGAACATCTTAGAATATGAATCTTTGCCCTTATCTCTTATTACTTTGCTACTTATTAGGTTAAAAGGTATAAAATTTAAGTCTCTTGATAAATATTGCCAAGTAGGTTTACAGAAAGAGTATGCTCCCAGGTAGAAGTGTATGAGAATTTTCATTTGATTCCATTTTCTGTAACACCATGGGACCACGTTTTTGCCTTCCTCCCTCCCTCCCCAGTCCTTCCATCCTTCTTTTCTTTTTTCTTTTCTTTTCTCCTTTCTTTCTTTTCTTTTCTTTTCTTTCTTTCTTTCTTTCTTTCTTTCTTTCTTTCTTTTCCTGATTAATTTTAGTGTACTATTTTTTCTTCCGTGTCCTTCTCTATCTAGAAAGAATCAGTTAAGTAATTCCCTTCAAAAATCCTTAGGAGAAAAGTATTTTGGAAGCTCAGTATCTTTCCTTTATGATTTGAAAATCTCATGAAATGAGAATTTAGGAACTGATTAATTTCATGTTTAAGAAGAAAATTCTAGCAGTATAATACTATATTGGGAAAAGAGAGAGGTATGTTGTACTAAATGATCAATTCTGTCATTGCATCTTTATGATTAGCAGATATTTTCTGGCAAGACAGCAGCAAAGGAGGAATGTAACTAAAACTATGTTCCTTGATTTTGGTAGATATATTAAAAGGCAATAGATTATAAGTTCTCAGTAGAGCCTGATAGACTTTGATGCTGTGGGCAAAATGCTTGTCCTTGCATAAATTGTATTAAACTGTGAATATTTGCATGATATAATGCTCTTGTTTTGTTGTTTGGGTCTATGCTAAATGTGACTACCACTGTACTCTTTTAAATCTACATTTAGCAAATGCTTTATTTCTTTCCATTCTTTGGCTCTTTCCTGCCTTTAGGAAGTTCCATATTTATTAAAACTCAGGAAAGGAAAAAGCAGTTAAGCAGAAATTTTAATACTTATTAATAGAGTACTGCTGCATGGTTTGTGGGAGAAGTACGTCATTCTGCGTCCCTTCAGCTAAATATGAATACATAAATAAATACGTTTATGTAAAGCAGATTTAAATAACTTTGGCATTCCAGTTAATAGTTATCATTTCATGTAAATCTGTTCCTAGTATGCTCAGAAGGTGTTCGACAATCAAGCTGATAAATTTCTGTGACGTTTCGTTTTTCGTGGGTAGTTAGTTTGGAATTTTGGTTTCTGTAAAATCTAAATTATATAAGGCCTTATTAAAAAGAAGTATTTGAAGTCTATAGGAGATCATTCTTCTGTGTGGAGTCTTCTGTATGGATTTAAGTATGCCTTGCAATCTAAGAGGACAAATTTATTAGATTAAATAAATAATTGAGTTAGTTGAACGTGTATTTAGTTGTATTTGCCCTTAATAAATGGATTGATGAACTATTTTAAAAATGAAATATTGTTTATAAGTCACGAGTATTTTAAGGAGAATCAGATTGAGTTCTTTTACATTTTTGGATAGAGAGCTGCTTTTTAGAGAAAAGGTTTCTACAATTGGAGTTTTATGTTTTAGGACTGTGGGAAAGTCACTTTACTTCTCTGAGCTTCGTTTTGAAAAAAATGGAAATCCATGTGTCTCAAAGTTGTAATACCACTTAAATATGGTGACACTGACAACACATGGGTGATGCTCACTGGACGTTAGCTGAACTTTTAGCATCACTTATGCTCATATTTGCTTGTAGTTAATATCGGAAGAATTTTTGGTATAATGATGCATCTTGAAGTAGAAATATCTCTCCCTTATATGAAGTGGAATTTAGGTGCTCAGTTGTTCAGGAAACAACCCTGCAGTGTGTACAGCACATACAAAATACTTTATAAAAATATTTTTCATTTGATTTCTTTTTCTCTAAAACCAAAGCCATAAATGATTTTTTTTTTAATGAGAAATGAGTTTTAAATATTTCCAGAGATAGCACTAAGGCAGTATGAGTGAAACTGAGGTGGAAATATTGAGAAAAGTCTGCGTGTTCAAAGAGAGATGGTCTCCTAAACCATATGTCCCTCTCGGTAAAGTAGGATGATAGGGATAAACTATGGTAGTGTCTGCTTATGGCCATAGTCCAGATCAGATTTCTGAATTACACATTGAAATTTACTATATTAGGAAGCCATCTTCTGGCATTAAATTGTAAAGGCATATCCCATACAGGTAAATACCATAAGGAAATCATCTAAATAGTATATAAACCTATGTAAATGCCTTAAAGAACGTAGGTAAATCCAATGTAAATACTTTATTTTTTTAAAGTTTTTATTTATTCTGAGACAGAGAGAGTGAGCATGTGTTTGTGTGCTTGTGTGCGAGCTAGTGGGGGAGGGGCAGAGAGAGAGGGAGAGAGAACGCCAGGCAGGCTTCATGCTGTCAGCACAGAGCCCGGGGTGGGGCTCAGTCCCACCAGCCCTGAGATCATGACCTGAACCGAAATCAAGAGTTGGTCGCTCAACCTACTGAGCCACCCAGGCACTCCCTATGTAAATACTTTAAAGAAACTATGGTATAAAGGATGTCCTTCCAATGGGGAGATGTTCTTAGAGGCTTTAAAAAATATATATTTTTTTAATGTTTGTTTATTTCTGAGACAGAGACAGAGCATGAGCGGGGGAGGGGCAGAGAGAGAGGGAGACACACAATCTGAAGCAGGCTCCAGGCTCCCAGCTGTCAGCACAGAGCCCGACGTGGGACTCAAACTCACAAACCGTGAGATCATGACCTGAGCCGAAGTCGCTCAACTGACTGAGACACCCAGGTGCCCTGAGGCCTTTTTTTTTTTTTTTAATTGTAATTGCAAAATAACTGGAAAAAGGCCTGTTTCCTTTTATAGGATAAAAGATAAATAAGATGTGGTATATTCACAATGGAATTTTATATACCAGTGAAAATCAGTGAACCACATCAGAGATGGGGCAGCTGTTCATCAATCCCTTTCCTCCTCTTTCTGGCAAATAGTTTAGTCACATTCCCCAGCCTACCTTGCTTTAATGAATTTTTTAAGTAACAGAATTAGAAGGTGATGCCAGAGGCTGTTAAGGAAGAAAAAAATGAATGCAGAAAATATGCCAGTTAGATTCAGTCATACCTGCTTCCGGAACCAGATTAGTAAGGAGGAACTCCTTAAAACTGTAAGGAAAGGTTTACATGTGCCAGAGGACTCATGAGGATTCTCGTTCCACATATTATTTTGAAAGTGATTTCGCTATTTTAGCAGACAAACTCAGACTTTCCCCTGTTATCATGAAGACATTTATTATTAGTCACAAGAGGACCAAGGGAGAGAATTAAGTAGGTGTCATCTAAACCTGTCACCACCACTGATAACACAACTCAGAGAATATGCCCAGGAAATGGGGCTGAATGGTTGTGAAGAGAAGTACATTCTGACTTTTATCATCTTGTCATCTTATGAGCCTGATAATATTACCAGGTTATATGGGTCATAAGTAAATTCGAAATAACTTTTCGGGGCACTGGGTGGCTCAATCGGTTAAGCTTGACTCTTGATTTCGGCTCAGGTCATGATCTCACGTTATGTGAGATCGAGCCCTGCGTCATGCTCCGTGCTGATGGCGTGGAGCCTGCTTGGGATTCTCTCTCTCCGTGTCTCTCTCTGTGTCCCTCCCCTACTCTCTTTCTCTTAAAAAAAAAAAAAAAAAAAAAAGATAAAAAGATAAACTTTTCAAAGACATAATAAAATTTCTCGAAATTTCACAATAATCTCCCCAATTTTTAAATTTACCACAAATTTTAAAATACCTATCTTTTATGAGGGTGAAGTTGTAAAATTGAGGAATTAAGAATTTGTGTCTTTGAAATATTGGGATCTGAAAATCAGAGAGAAAGAGACAGAAGGGAGAAAAGTGCATCTATGTAAAAATTACATTTAAAACCAGAACTCTGAATAGGAAAGGAAATCACATAAAAAAAATACTGATTCAAAATAATTGTAAATCATAGCATATAGGAATAGCAGCAGAAAGGACCTATGTCAACAGTCAACCTAGATAAAAGATATTATAGGAATTTGCAAGGAAATAATTAATGTAAAAATTAAGAGTTACATTTTAAAAATTAAGTCCAGGTATTTAATTTGAAATATTTTAGACTAAAGTCATCTAGATTTTTCAGTTTCTTTGCTCATCATCTTTCATCTCTTAAATATTAAAATACCTACTGAGAACTAGAATCCTTGGAAAAACACATCTAGACACATCTTTAGGAGACTCTAGAAACAGAAGCTGCAAGTCAAGGGTTAGCAAGCATACATAGCATATAAAAAAACTTTATTCAAGTGTGTTTTAGCTTGAACTTGGAAGTTAAATTGGACTTTAAACAGACAAACCCTGAAAAACATCATGTTTCCACATATGTTGAAAAATTTTGCAGAGAAATGCCACACCAAGGAAACCTAATATGTGAGGAATAATTTGCTGTAACATTAACCTCTCTGTGGCATTACAACTATGGAGGAAGTACTTTAAAGATAAGCAATATCTAAATGATGGTTGTCATTTCCTTTCTACTCATGACACAGAAGCTAAAGAGTAAGTTCTATCACCTACTAGCCGGTTGGTTTTGACGGGTTACTCAATCACCATGAACCCAGGTCTCCATCAGACTTGCTATGATGTCTGTAAAAATCTAGTAGAAACTTTAATGGAGAATCCAGATTTTTCTTTTCCCTTCAGACAACACTGTGGTTTATGGTTCATCTGAGTATCTGAAAACTGTTTTCATGATACCTTTTTGAAAGAAGCCATTATTTATTGGTGACTTCTGGGTTTTTTTAAAGAACAGTTAACTAGTGCTTAGTATGTGTGATTTACTGGTTTTTTTTTTTTCTTGGTTTTAACATTGTTTTCCAGTTCTTTTTTTTTTTTTTAATTGTTGTGTTTATTTATTTATTTTGAGAGAGAGAGAGAGAGAGAGAGCAAGCACGACAGGGGCAGAGAGAGGGAGTGAACAAGTGGGGATGGGGGCAGGGGCAGAGGGAGGCAGTATCTCAAGCAGGCTGTGCCCTGTCAGCACAGAGTTCCATGTGGGGCTCCATCTCACAAATGGTGAGCTCACGACCTGTGCAGAGATCAAGAGTTGGACACTTAAGGGGCGCCTGGGTGGCTCAGTCAGTTAAGCGTCCGACTTCAGCTCAGGTCATGATCTCATAGTTCGTGAGTTCGAGCCCCGCATTGGGCTCTGTGCCGACAGCTCGGAGCCTGGAGCCTGCTTCGGATTCTGTGTCTCCCTCTCTCTCTGCCCCTCCCCTGCTCACGCTGTGTCTCCCTCTGCCTCAAAAATAAACATTAAAAAATAAATTAAAAAATAAAATAGTTCACCTTATTAAAAAAAAAAAAAAAAGAGTTGGATGCTTAATTGACTCAGCCACCCAGGCGCCCCATGATTTACTGTTTTAAGCACTTTACAGACTTTAACTCTTTTAATCCCATAAGGATGTGAAGTATGCACTGGTATTATCCTCATAGTAAAGATGTGGAACTGAGGCACCGATGCGTTAAGGAACTTGTCCAAGGTCCACAGCTGGAGAACCAAGGACCCAGGCCCAGGTAGACTGGCTCGAGTCCGTGCTCAGTCCCCTCTGTGCAATCCCATCTCCTTGGGTTATCAAAGAAAAAAATCCAGCCAGACGACAGCCTTACCTGTGGCAACATTTCAAAACTGTAAAGGAGAAACATCTTAAAAGGGTGTTGTATCGGGGCACCCAGTGGCTCAGTCGGTTAAGCATCCAACTTTGGCTCAGGTCATGATCTTGCAGTTCATAAGTTCAAGCCCTGCATCAGGCTCTGCGCTGACAGCTCAGGGTGTGGAGCCTGCTTCAGATTCTGTGTCTCCCTCTCTCTCTGCCCCTCCCCCAACTTGTGTTTTCTCTCTCTCTCTCTCTCTCTCTCTCTTTCTCTCAAAAATAAATAAAAACAGGGGTGCCTGGGTGGCTCAGTCGGTTGAGCGTCCGACTTCGGCTCAGGTCATGATCTCACGGTCCGTGAGTTCGAGCCCCGCGTCAGGCTGTGTGCTGACAGCTCAGAGCCTGGAACCTGTTTCAAATTCTGTGTCTCCCTCTCTCTCTGCCCCTCCCCTGTTCATGCTCTGTCTCTCTGTGTCTCAAAAATAAAATTAAAAAAAATAATAATAATAAAATAAATAAATAAAAACATTAAATTAAAAAAAAGGATGTTTTATCAGTTTGAAGTCTGGCCTATGGGTAGCCTGGGTGGCTTAGTCAATTAAGCCTCTGACTCTTGATTCCAGCTCAGGTCATGATCTCCGCGTCCTGAGATCAAGCCCTGTGTCAGGCTCAGTGTTGAGTGTGGAGCCTGCTTGAGTGAGATTCTCTCTTGCCCTCTCCCTGTGCCCCTCCCCTGCTTGTGCACACACCCATGCCTGCTCTCTCTCTCTCTCTCAAAAAAAAAAAAAAAAAAGCCTGGCCCTAAAATAAGAAAAATCTTACTTTAGGAAACTGATAACATTGTCAGTAATAAGATAAACTAAAATATTTTCAAAGTAGGAGTAGGACTCATAATCTTAGGTATATGATAGAATTAATATTAGAATTTTTTAAGCTGAACATAGCCTGGTTCCTGGAAACTTCTAGGAAGCTATCCAGATTCTACTTAAAGTACAAGTAGTTACAAAAGATAGCTGAGGAGTCATATATTTATTGTGTGCATAAGCATTCTTTTGTAACTCTTGTGTTTACTTTCATGACAGCTCAGGATAACATTTAGACTTTGTCCTTTTTACCTATGTGAGTGTTTTTTTTTAATATCTTCATTGAAGTATAATTTACATGCTATAAAATTCACCTGCTACTGTCAGTTTGCATTTCAGTGGTTCGCACTAAATTTATACAGTTGTGGAACTTTGATCACAACCTACTTTTAGAACATTTCTATTATCCTAAAAAGTTCCGTCATGCCAATTTGTATTCTCATCCATGAGGTTTTAATTTCCTTTATTGTTATATGATTGTTTTCCTCTTATACCTTCTTTCACTCCTTTGGGTTGCTTTGTCTAATTGTTATGTCTGGGTTTTATGCACTTAGTTTTCGTCCTTTATTTTGGTTTCTTTTAACCTTGAGCTATTATTTATTCAATCGAGTGACCTTGTTATGAAGTCTTTTAAGGGGATCAAATGACAGTCCTTCATCCAGAGAAATTTAACTGCCATTGTTCTAGTCTCTTGGTTACCTCTTGCACCCTGATGCTGCTAGTACATGACTTGATGCTCATGGTGGGGAGGTGAGACGTGTGGAGAGGGACATGCCTTAGGGGTCTTCTTAAGTGGAGGATTCTGTAACTGCTGTGCCCTTCACCGTGTGCCTGTGGTTTGCCCTTCTGATAAAGTCATCACATCAAATGGCTCTGTGGGTAAGTAGAAAAGGAGTAGAGAAGGCCCATATGTGTATTTCTTTTCATCTTCTCTTTCTATGTGGAAAGGAGTATAACCCTCCCTTCTGTCGGGAAAAGGTAGGAGGCTGGAGAGGATTTAGTGTGATGTTCTGGGAAGGTGGAATAATAGAAACAATTGAGCTATGTTGCATTAAAAAATCTTTAAAAGTTTTCAGGATCAAAAAAGAAATTCCTTATTCTTCTTCATCCCATCCTCTCCATTTTTGTGAAGAAGTCAGTAGAACAAGACATAGCAGGCTTAGTTAAGAAACTTGAAACATGAACTCATAATGCAAGAGGGTTATCTCTATATTCAAAGGAAAAGTAAAGAAAACTTGAATATATTTGGAAGCTCAGGGGCCAAGTCATAATACTTCACTCAAGATAAATTTAAGACATGGACAGTTTTCAAAGTGCTAAAATTGTAGTCCTGCAGGAAAGTGAAATTTAAAAATATAATAAATTAGATCAAAGAGCTATTGGGGAGAAGAATCTGTGCAGACTACAGAATAAAAGAGAAGAAACATAATATGACCTAGGGGAGATATTCTAGCTTTAGATTCAGGAAGCCATGATTTTAATTCTTGCCCTGACACTAGCCAGCAGTAATCTCAGATAAATCGCATAACCAATTTGGGCCTCAGTTTCCTCATGTGTAACATGAAACGATTGATTAATCTTAAGTCTTGAAGAGTCTTTTGTGCTTTACAATTATGTAATAAGATGGCAACACATGAACAGATGTTTATTATTAGCCATTAGGGAAACGCAAAGTATAATCACAGTACCTATCGCTACACACCTATAACAATGGCTAAAATAAAAAATAATGACAGTACCAAATGCTGTCGAGGAAGCAAAGAAACTGGATCACTCATACATCATACATCCTGGGAACCTAAAATTGTATATTCACTGTGGAAAATAGTTCGGCAGTTTCTTACAAAACTAAAGATGCAGTTACCATATAACCCAGCAACTATGCTCTTGGACATTTATTCCAGAGAAATGGAAATTATGTTCACACAAAACCTGTATACAAATATTTGTAATATATTTATTCATAATAGCCCCAAATTAGAAACAACCAAGATGTCCTTCAGACAAACTGTGGTGTATCCATACCGTGGAGTACTGTTTAGCAATGAAAGAGATGAGCTGTTGACACATGCAACAACTTGGGTGATTCTGCAGAGAATTCGGCTGAGTGAAAAAAGGCAATCCCAGAAGTTTACTGACTGCATGGTTCCAGTTATATAACATTGTTGAATGATAGAAATACAGAGCAGAGTAGTGGTTGCCTAGAGTTAGGGGCTGGGTGAGGAGCGAAGGGAGAGGGTGGATGTGGTTATGAAAGGACCACAGGAGAGATCCTATGGTAAAAGCACTGTTCTGTATCTTGACTGGTGGTGAATATACAATTGTACACATGCAATAAAACTGCACAGAGCTAAACATAAACAGGATACAAGTAAAACTGCTCTGAATATGATGAATGGATGCTATCCATGTCATTATCCTGGTTGTGATATGTACTATAGTTTTCCAGGATGTTGATGTTGAGGGAAATTGCATAAAGATTAAGGAGATCCCTTGGTGTTATTTCTTACAAATGCATGTGAACCTATAATTATCTTAAAATTAGAAGCTTAATTTAGAAAACAAAATAAATTATGTATATTTTATTTATCCTTGTATCCTAACTGGGTGGAACAGTGTTAGATACACAGTAGGTTCTCAGTATTTATTTACTGAATAAATGGGGGGATTGCTTATGTGCATGTATAAAATGATTCTTTCATTTGGATCACAAAAGGAGGATCTAGTCACCGCTTAAATCTTGACTAAACTATTTAGGTGATTAAGCCCAGAATAATAACCTTTATCCTGCAAACTTTACCTAATTGTATGATCACTTTTGCAGTTACTTGAGACTCAGCTTGATTCCCCCATGGTGATGTTTGCTCTTACTCCCTCTTTCTAGCAAAGTCCTAGAAGGGAGGATAAACTAAAATGCATTTATGATAAATTAGCTTCAGGTGCACAAAGTCTCCATAGATGATTTCAGTCTTGATTATTGTAGCTTTATGATAAGCCTTGAATTCTTGTTCTGTAAGTACACCAATTTTGTTCTTTTTCAAATTTGTTTTAGCTGTTTGGATTCTTCTCATTTTAAAGTGAATTTTAGAAATGGTATGTTAACTTCTAAACAGAAATCTCCTGGATTTTTATCGTGATCTAATTTCTAGATCAATTTGGGGAGAGTTGACATTTTAAGAATACTTAGTCTTCTGATCCATGAACATGGTATATCTCTCCATTTATTTAGATATGCTTTAAATCTCTCGGCAGTGTTTTGGATTTTCAGTTAATAAGCCTTGCAAATCTTTTGTCAGATTTGTCCTTAAGTATTTCATATTTTGAGCAGTATTTTAAAAGTTTTTTCAGTTACCAATGCTTATTGTAAGTATGTAGAAATACAACTGATTTTTGTATATTGCATATTATTTTCATTCACATTCCACTGACTAGAATTCCATTAACTAGAATTTGGTCACAGCTGCCCTTATGGCAAGTTTGCCTGGAGAATGTTACTATCTAGTTATCTTTCCAGGAAGAAGAGAAAATGAAATTGATGAATAGCTAACTACTAACAGCCCAAATATTGACTGTGTGATGAAAATATTAAGGATTTAGAAGTCTCTTGGATTTATTTTCTTTGTAGTGTAATACATTTTTTATCATGCAAAAATTAATTTCAGGACATTTTTTAAGTTTTAACACCTTTATATGAAGCAAGTCATTCTGAAGGAATAGGTAGATTCACTAGTGAAACATAATACAAATATAATAAAAGGAAGCATGTTCAAGTATTTGCCATTTGACAAAGGTGGCATTTCTTTTTTTTTTTTTTAAGTTTATTTATTTTGAGAGAGAGAGAGAGAGAACAAATGGGGAGGGTCAGAGAGAGACGGAGAGAGAGAATCCCAAGCAGGCTCTGTGCTGTGAATGCAGAGGCCAATGCAGGGCTTGAACTCAGGAACCATGAGATGATGACCTGAGCTGAAATCAAGAGTCGGATGGTTAACCAACTGAGCCACCCAGGTGCCCCAATAAAGGTGATATTTCAAACTGCTGAGATGAACTTGGAATTGTAATTTAATACAAAATCTTAGCAGTAATGCAGACACAATTTTGAGATACCTATTAGATTGGGGAGATATCTGGGCTAGATTTAAAAATTAGGGGTTGTCTATATATAAATGGTATTTAAGGCATTAGACTGGATGAAATCACCAAAAGACAGAGTAGAACTAGAAAAGTCTATGGACTGAGCCCTGGATATTCCCAATGTCAGCAGTTGAGCAGATGACGTAGTAACAAAGGAGACTAAGAAATAGCCTATGAGTTAGGAGTAAAATCAGTATAGGAAGTCAAGTGGAGACAAATTTTCAAAAAGGAGAAGTGATTCTTGAACCCATTGGTAAGTCACATTAAGACAAGAACTGAGAATTGACTGCTCAGTTTAGCAATGTGGAAGCCGTTGGTAACCTTGACCGGGACAGTATCAGGGAATTATGGTGGCAAAAGCCTGACTTAAGGGGATTCAAAAGAAAATGGGAGGAAAAGAATTCAAGAGAGCAACGATAGTCAACTTCCAAAGAGTTTTGCTCTACAGGATAGGCAGAGTGGTGGTGGCAAACAAGGAGGTAGCTTGAGAGGGCTATGTGGTTCGAGGATTTTGTTGTTGTTACTTTAAAATTAAAGGACCTACAAAATGTGTCTATGCTGATGGGAATATAGTAAAGAAAATAGATGATGTGAAGGAGAGGGGAGAATTGCAGGAATCACATCTGTGAGCAGTAAAAGGGGTCTGGTACATGGGTAGGGACCCCAGAAGAGTGGGCCATCGGAGCAGGATTGTGATGAGAAAGAGGGCAGGAGAAGCTGGCCACAGCTGTAGGGGGGTAGATGTGGCAAGTGACTAAGCTCTCATCTCATGGCCTGTGGTTTTCAGTGTGACAGAAAGCAGGGTCATTAGCTGCAAGTGAGGACGAGAAGGGATAAAATAGTCATGTAGCTCGAATATACTGGACAGAACTATATTATTATTGGCAGACAACAGTAAAAGCTCCCTTGAGGTTATGAACTTAAAATGAAAACAGCTTCGTATTTATTTGTTTGTTCAATTTCTTTCTTTCTTTATTTTCATCTCCGCTCATGTTTGGCTACATAGGTGCAGGCCCAGAGCAGGCAGTGTTAATTATTTATCCGAGGTTAGATTGTGTCAAGGTTAGGACTTCGAGGAAGGAAGAGAAAGGCAATGGAGTGAATTGAAGCTGGCTTACAAGGGAAGTGAGAACATGAGGTGGTGAGGGACAGGGAAGAGGTAGGAGGCAGCAGCTCCAGATGGCAGATTTAGAAGAGCTGAGGGATGGATGGGAGGGAATGAAGAGTGGGTGTTTGATTTGAGATTACGCAGGGTTTTCAGCCATGACCAGATGAAAGCCAAGAGTGGAAGAGAAGAGAGCAGAATGCTGGATAGCCAGGGTAGTGGAAGGACTAGCTGTGTGGGTACTGAATTTGTGCTCAGGACTTGAAGGTCTTGTCTATTATTTTCTAATTATCTCTTATTTCTGTTGGACTCTCTGATAACAGTTTTAGTGTTCTTGGTAAGAGAATCACATCTCTTCTTTCATAGTTTGTGTTTCTTAGTGCTTTACAGGATGGTCATGGTGTTAGCTTCATACCTTCTATCGTGTTGTCAGTTTTAACTGTTAGATTTACCAAGGGTTCTTTCTTACATCTGATTACCTTTCATAGCATCCCTCTCTAGAAAAATCACGATGAGGGGCGCCTGGGTGGCTCAGTCGGTTGAGCGTCCGACTTCAGCTCAGGTCACGATCTCATGGTTCGTGAGTTCGAGCCCCGCGTCAGGCTCTGGGCTGATGGCTCAGAGCCTGGAGCCTGCTTCGGATTCTGTGTCTCCCTCTCTCTCTGCCCCTCCCCCATTCATGCTCTGTCTCTCTCTGTCTCAAAAATAAATAAACATTAAAAAAAAAAGAAAAAAAAAAGAAAAATCACGATGATCTACGTGATTTGTAATACAAAGAATATGGTTCCTCTTTCTCCTTTAGGTTTGTATCTGCACTCATACATATGGTTTTTGTCCAAGTGAGGAAGTCTGTTGAATTTTCTAGTTAACTTTTAAATGTCTTTTTATTTTAGGTATCAAAGAGTAAAGATGGAAAAGAACAAAGTGAAACTGTATCACCATCCGAAGATGAAACATTCTCCTGGCCAGGTCCCAAAACAGTTATGTTGAAAAGAACATCTCAAGGCTTTGGTTTTACATTGAGGCATTTTATTGTTTATCCCCCAGAGTCTGCAATTCAATTTTCATATAAGGTAAGGACATTAATTAAAGTAAGTTAAAAACAACAACAACAACAACAACAATGCAAGGCAGTTCCTGTCTCCTTCTTATCTTCCTCTCATCCTCCCCTTGTGCCTTCCTTATGAAGGCTCCATCCTTCTGGAGGTTAATGAGGTTGTTATTGCCACGTTTTGGGGAGGGCACTTTGAATTGAATTGAGGCTTGCTTTGATTTTACTAGAATTTCTAAATAACTATTCACATATGGGTGTTTTGTTTTTTTTTTTATATTGTAGGATGAAGAAAATGGCAACAGAGGAGGTATGCTATAAAAATTTTAATTTTTCTCTGTTTTGCTACATGTCTTTCTATTCCTTAAGTAATATTAAATGAGCTGATACAGTTTTTTGAGTCCAAATATATATATAACTCTTAGATGGGAGAGCCCTAGAAATGAAATAATTTTACTGTTTTATGGATTCCATTGTCTCAGCATGATTTCAACATGCGGTGATTTTATTGTTAATTATATGTTAGTGCTTATGCAGGGGAACATCTATTATTCTGAGGAAAGTAATTGTGATATTTTTATTTAATTAGTAATCTTTTAAATTCAGTAATTTTTTTTAGGTAAGAAATGCTGTGTGTTTTATCTAGTAGATTTATTGACTCAAATAGTGAAAAAGAGAGTACTTGGGGTCTTCTCATAGTTAATCTTACTCTTGACTTAAGCATTATCTTTAATAAGCTTATTAAAAGGAGAATCAGGCCAGGGATGGGGATATTTCTTATTAACGTCCACTCATTTTTGTTTTAATTTTATATGAACTCTGATGAGTTAAATGTCACACACAATAAAATGTGCCCATTTTAAAAACTTTTATTTCTAGATGATTTTAGACTAGAATAAAGGTTGCTAAAATAGTACAGAAGTTTCTGTATATCCTTCGTTTAGCTTCCCATAATGTCCAACAACTTACACATTCGTGGTACAGTGAACAGGACTAAGAAATTAGCATTGGTCTGATACTGTTAACTAAACTACAGACTTTATTTGTTTTTTTACTAGTTTTTCTACCAGCATCTTTTCTCCGATGCGAGATTCCACATTGCATTCAATTGTCTTGTCCCTTTGTCTTCTCTAGTCTGTGACAGCGCCTCAGTCTGTCCTTGTATTTCATGGCCTCAACACCTTTGAAGAGTACCAGTGCGTTATTTTGTACAGTTCCCGTCAGTTTGGCTTTGTCTGATGTTTTCTTATCATGACTTTGAAGTTACACCTTTTTAACAAGAATGTCATGTTTGCACCAATCTTAAGTGTACAGTTATACATGTAAGGTACATTTTGATAAATCTATAACTTGTGAAACCACCATCGCAGTCAAGCTCTAATACCAAAAAGAACCTTTCTGTAGAATCCGTATGTTTTACACCTGAAACTGATGTAACATTGTATATTGCTATATACTTCAATAATTAAAAAAAAAAAAAAAAAAACCTTTCCATCATTCCATAAAGTTCCCTTACACAGCACTCTGCTGTTCCTAGACAACCACTAATCTGCTTCCCATCACTGCAGATTAGTATTTCTTATAAATGGAATACTGTATCATGTACTCGTTTGTGTCTTTTGCTTGCTGTAGTATTTTTGAGGTTCCACTGCATGGTACGGATAGATACTAACACTGCTCTTTCATTTGTTGCTGGTTAGTTTGTTTGAATACACCGCAGACTGGTTATCCACCCGTTTGTTTATCCACTCCCCTGTTGATGAAACTTTGTAATACCCATATCTGATTTGCGGTCTTAGAATGGTCATGCTAAGGGCTAAAGGGGAAGAAAACAATTTCTTTCAGCATTATCAAAAGTATTCTGTGAGTGTAAGGCCAGGTAGGACCCTTCATAGGTTATCACTGTTGTGCAGGGAGGGCCACTCTTGTGTCACCATCTGTCATGCACTGGGGTTCAGGAAGAATTCCAAATGTTACTTGGCATGAGCTAGAAATAGGTGTTAGCGAGGAAAGGGAAAGCTTACAAAACCAGCTTCAGCAAGAGGAAAGAGGATGTGGGTCTTCTGTCCTCCCATCGTCCCGCAGGACGATGTGCTGGTGCTCAGGTGGCCTGTTACACACAGCACCTAGAATAATGCTGTCTTTTAAGAAACAGTCTGACTTATGTAAAGTCAAGAATTGGTGGATAAAACAGGGTATAGTTAGTATGATAGGAAATTACTCTGTCATATTTCTCTGCCTTGAGAAAGTTAAAAACAAAGAAGTTTGTTCCATATTTGTGAATACCTAAGGACAAAGAATTCACATAAAAGTCAGGGATATCCTCAGTTTAGAAGCCCTGAACATCTTAGAAGAGCAACCATCACTTTTTCCTCAGTTCTGATTCCCTGGCGAGCAGTGAATTTGGGAAGTTCATGGAGTTTAAGGAGTGACTGACTGAGTCGTCCTCTGCCTCCTCTGCCCCCCAGGCCTAGGTTTGCTCTGGTCATCCCAGTTGGTAGTGGGGTCACAAGTTAGTCCATTGAAGCCTAGTTAGCTAAAGTATAGCCCTCATAATACCGTTTCAACTCAACTCATCAACCAACCATAAGAACATATTTTATGAGAATAAAGTTTCTTTATTTTAATTCAACTGAATATGACGATTTTTATTTTACAGTTTATCTGCTGATAAAACTTACTTTCAAGCATATTGAGATTATGAAATCTTTTTATGTGAATTTTGTTTTAATGAAATAGAATCCAAGCCTCCAGTGTAATGATCCAAGTCAAAGCCTAGAATCACTGGAGAGGAAGTAATTGCCAGAATTTTATTCAAACTCCTAAGAGATCCTGTGATAATGCCACAATTCTGTGAAACAGTTGAAAGGTTTTGTTTTAGTGTTCTTTCCTTTTGGCAATTTAGTGGAATCTCTTTTGACACTTGACTTTCTGATTATTCTCCTTCCCCAACTTCCATTCTGGTATGTTTCTTAGAGCCTATATACGTGTACTGTCTTGTGTTTTAAAATTATTTTTTCTTGTTGATTTGTTTTCTGTATTATGATGCAAATAATATTTATAAGAAAAAGGCCGTTAAAGTAGAAAAATATTTTTTGTTGATGATAGTTGTTGATAATTGCTGTCTTGCTGTTGTCCTGTTGTCCCTTAGATCTCTGGAGAAGATCTTTATAAATAATCAAAACAAGAATAATTAGAAGTTTGTAATTACTGTTATTTCTTTTCTACTTATTCCATGAGTAAAAATTCTGTCGAAGTTTAATTATAGGGACATGTCCAGGAGTGTGTTTGTCATTTTGTTAGGTACCTGAATTACTGTTGGATTTCTACTTCGGCATCAAAATGTATATTTAAGCATTAATAGTACAAAAAAGTAAGTGGGAATTTTATAAATTCTCTCAGTAGTAAAAATTTGTATTTTGTGATTGCAGTTTCTTTTTTTAAATTTTTTTTGTTAAAAAAATTTTTTTTAACATTTATTCATTTTTGAAAGACAGAGTGAGAGGAGGCAGGGCAGAGAGAGGGAGACACAGAATCTGAAGCAGGCTCCAGGCTCTGAGCTGTCAGCACAGAGTCCGATGCGGGGCTCGAACCCATGAACTGGTGAGATCATGACCTGAGCCGGAGTTGGATGCCCAGCCAACTGAGCCACGCAGGGCCCCTGATTGCAGTTGTTTCTGACTAAAGAGCTCTGTAGCCTATGTTGGAGTTTTCTAACCAAGGCTTTTTTAGTGGCAAGAAATAGAAACTTCCTCAGACCACTTCTGGAAAGATGTGGTGATTCTGAAAAATCAATAGAGCATTTCCAAATTCAATGTCAAGAGTGATAGGATACCTGGGTAGCCATAGACACCAGAATTGGGACCTGGGAAGCTACTAAATGCAAAGAGTAACAACAACAACGACCCAAACTTTGGAATTTACTGGAGGATCGAAATGACTTTCGTAATTAATTTTGATTATACCTGATTTTCTCATGAGCTGACATCTGTATATAAGGTACAGTCCTCATTATATCTTCTTTCTTCCTTCCTCTCTTATCATAACACTTCCTGTTCCTGAGAATGAAACCTAATTGGCCCAGTTCATCATTTTATGCCCACTGAACAGTACCCATTATGCTTAGAGGTCAAACATTCTTCCATTTAATGAAGAGGTAAATTCTGAAAACCTGAGAAAATCGGGTGTATTTTATGCCACTAATTTCCATTCATAAGGTGAAAACCTATTCCCTCAGAATAATATAACAGTAAAAAATGGACCTGAAAATTCATTGTAAGAGGAATTTCTTATGGTTAGGTCCATGGTCAGTAGTGTCCCGGTAGGTCCTAGAAGAGTGTTTCACTATTTCTAAAATGTAGCAACACTAAGTGAGTTCCGTGGGTCTTTGCTGATGTCTTGTGCATTGACTAAACCCCTTGGGATCCATTTTTCACTGTATTTGACAGTTTAAACAATTTGAGTTTCTCTGGTAGATAGGCATATATACTAATTAGTTACATATTTTTGTTAATTTTTTTTTTTTTAATTTTTTTTTTTTTCAACATTTTTTATTTATTTTTGGGACAGAGAGAGACAGAGCATGAACGGGGGAGGGGCAGAGAGAGAGGGAGACACAGAATCGGAAACAGGCTCCAGGCTCCGAGCCATCAGCCCAGAGCCTGACGCGGGGCTCGAACTCACGGACCGCGAGATCGTGACCTGGCTGAAGTCGGACGCTTAACCGACTGCGCCACCCAGGCGCCCCGTATTTTTGTTAATTTTTAATACTATTCATTAGAACATCCACAGATATCTGATATTGTCCTGAAGATACTTTAGGAAGTAGAGATGATGATGTTGATGTTGTTGATGAGGAGGAGGAGGAGGAGGAGGAGGAAGAGAAGATGATGATGATGATGATGATGTGGAGGAGGAGGGGGAGATAGTGTGGTGGCAGCTGATTTATAATGTGCCGGGCACTGTTTTAAGATTTTTTGTGGATTAGTTCATCAACTTTCTGGGGTGGATATTATCACCTCCCTATTTTAGATGAGGAAACTGAAGCATGAAGTGTTTAAGTAATTAGCAAGGGACAGCATTGGACCACAAACAAGCCATCTGGTTCTAGGGTTTCCTCTCACTTTCTACCATGGTTTTGCAGAAAATTCTTTACTTTCATAATTCATCCTTGGAAATGTAAGAAAGAGCATTTTGTTCCCTTGAAAGGTAAAGAGTATTACAATACCTTAATTCAACTTTCATATGCAATTTTGGTTAACATAGTCTTAGCATTTTATACTTGTTCTTTAATTTTCCTCTTCTTTTTCCTAACTGAACGTGTCCTATTGGCTTAAGTCTGTTCAGCAGAAGGATAAAGCATTATTGCTTTAATATTTGCAATTGATTTCCATCTTTGATTTGGTTATGTTTTTGATACCTATGCATCTCATGACTGATAGAATGTTTTTGGTATTTTTCACTTAGTTGTAAGAGATGTTAAGGGCATTCATAGGTATTTACCAAAGATAAATGAAATATTTGCCTGCAAAACTATTTGTACAGGAATATTCATAAGTGCTGTATTCATAATAAATAAACACTGGATTCAACCTAAGTATTCATCAATATAAGAATAGATAACCAAATTGTTGTGTATCAATGCAATGGAATACACATAGCCTTGTGGATCAATCTCATAAACATTTCTTATATTGAAGTGAAATTCACATAATACAAAATTCACCATTGTAAAGCGAACAATTCGATGACATTTAGTATAGAATTAAAGGTCATGTATGAAACGTACATCTATCACCTCTGTCTAGTTCCAAAACATTTTCATTGCTCCATAAGGAAGCCCATATCCATTAAGCTGTCATTCACTATTCTCCCCTCCCCAAAGTTCCTGAGAAATCCCAGTCTGTCTTCTGTCCCTTTAGACTCACCTATTCTGGATATTTTATAAAAAGAGAATGATACAATATATAATGTTTTTCATATGGCTTCTTGCATTTTGTGTAATGTTTTTGAGTTTTGTCCATGGGGAACAGGAATCAATACTTCATTCCTGGCTGTATAGTATTCCCTTGCATGTATATACCCCAGCTTGCTTATCCATTCACCCATCGATGGACATTTGGACTGTTTCTACCTTTTTTGGCTATTGTAATTAGTGTTGCTATGAACTTGTGTATGCAAGTGTTTATTTGAGTCCCTGTTTTCAGATCTCTAGGGTATATATCTAGGAGTGGGATTGCTCCGTTGTTATGTGGTAATTCTGTGTTTAACATCTGGGGACCTGCCAAACTGTTTTCCACATTTCCATGGTAACTGTACCATTTTTACATTTGCACCAGCAATGTGTGAAGGTCACAGTTTCTCCGCATCCTCATCCGTGCCTGTTATTTTCCAGTTTTGAATTATAGCCAGTCTAGTGAGTGTGAAGTGGTATCTCATTGTGGTTTTGCTTTGCATTCGTTTCCTTAATAACTAGTGAAATTGAGCATCTTTTCGTGTGCTTGTTAACCGTTTGTATATCTTCTCTGGAGAGATGTCTATTTAAGTCCATTGCTCCCTTTTTTTTTTTTTTTTAATTGGGTTATTTGTCTTTTTGATTTTGAGTTGTAAGTGTTCTTTATATATTCTAGATAGTAGATTGTTATCAGATATATGATTTGCATATATTTTCCCTCATTCCACAGATTGTTTTTTCACTTTCTTGATAATGTCCTTTGATGCACAAAAGTTCCTAATTTTGATGAAATCTAATTTATGTACTTTTTCTTTTGTTGTTCATGCTTTTGCTGTCTAAAACATTTTGATGAGTGAAAGAAACCAAGCACAAAAGAGTACAGAATGTCTGATGCTATTTGTATGGGAGGAAAGATAAATCCAACCCAAATTGTGGTTGCCTGAATTGATTGCAAAGGGGCTAAGGGAAGTTTCTGGCAAGATAGAAATGTTCTTTATCTTGATTGTCATGGTGGTTACATGGGTTTATACATTTGTCAAAACTTAGGAAGCTCACACTTAAAATGAGCACATTTTATTACATGTAAATTATACCTCATTAAAGTTGATTTAAAACAAAGAGAACATATATAATAATTTAGTTGGATTTTTTCCCCCAGTGTTTAGCTATTTCAGCCAGTGCAGCTATGAGCGTTCTTATACATGAACTTTTGGGAACACGTGTACTTATTTCTAGTGGGTCTGTGTATCCAGGGGTAACACTAATAGGTATGCATACAGGCACATTTAGTAGATACCACTAAATTGTTTTCAAAGTGATTATACCAACTAATATACTGAACCACGAGGTGTGAGAGTCCCAGTTGTGTCATATCCTCACTAACATTTAATATTTGTCAGTCTTTTTAATTTTAGTCATTTTAGTGGGTGTATAGTGGTGTGGCATGTGGGTTCATTTTTATCTTCCTGAAAACTAATGGGGTTGATTACCTTTCGTTTGGCTATTGGGTATCAGTACTTTAAAAAAAATTAATTTGTAGGAGTTCTTTAAATATTCTTGATGAGGAGGGGCGCCTGAGTGGCTCAGTCAGTTAAGCGTCTGACTTCGGCTCAGGTCTCGATCTCATGGTTTGTGGGTTCAAGCCCCACGTCAGACTCTGTGCTGACAGCTCAGAGCCTGGAGCCTGCTTCAGATTCTGTGTCTCCCTCTCTGTCTGCCCCTCCCCCACTCATACCCTGTTTCTCTCTCAAAAATAAATTTAAAAAACATTAAACAATTTTTTAAATATTCTTGATGAGGATTTTATTAGTTGTATCTATAGCAAATATCCAGCTATTAGTTACCTTTCAATTTCTCGTTAGTAATTTTCATAAAGGAAAGTTCCTATTTGTAATGTAGTCCAAATTGTCAATCTTCCCTTTTATGGCTAATACGTTGAATCCTATTTAAGCATGGTCACAAAGATATTCTCCTGTGTTATCTATCTCCAGTTCACCTGTAATTGACTATTTTTGCATGTAGTATGAAGTCAAGATTTTTTCCCCCTATATGGATATACATTTAACCCTGCACTCTTTAGTGAAAAGACCGTACTTTCTTTACTGCTCTGTAAAACCACCTTGATCATAAAGTATCTGTATATGTGTAGGTCTGTTTCTGGACTTCCTTCTTTCCAGGAGTTGGCCTGTGCCTCACTTTAGTGTAGCTTCCAAACTAAGAACGGTTCTATATTTTTAAAAGGTTGTTTAAAAGAAGAAGAATATGTGACAGAGACTGTATATGTTCTGCATGGCCTAAAATATTTACTGCTTGGCTCTTTACACACAAAATTTGTCAACCTTTGTTCTATTCCATCGGTCACTTTCTTTGCAGCAAAACTGCGATCTTAATTTTACTGTCGTTACTATATAATAAATGTTGCTGAAAGGTAAAGTCTTTTAATTTTGTTGTTCACGATTGGATTGGCTGTTTTTGTCCATTTGCAATATTATAACACTTTTAAAATCAGTTTGTCAGTTTCTACACCCACAAAAAAATCCTATTGGAATTTTAATTAGCTTTGTATTAATTACAATGTTTGATTATTTGAAAACATTTGAAATAATTGAATCTTCTAATCTGCGAGTGTAATGTCTTTCCCATGAAGGAGTGTTGAATTTTTCTGCATCTTTTGGAATAAACCTTTTATTTTTTTCCCTTTAATCTCTTAATATAGTGAATTATATTGATTTATTTTTCCAACTGTTAAACATTGCATTACTGGACTAAACCAAGCTTGTTCATAATATATGATACTTTTTACATATTGCCAGGTTTGGTTTTCTGTTGTATTTAGGATTTTTGCATCTCTGTTCAGAGACTGTCTTTACCTAAAGGTGGGCCTTAGTTTTTTTGACATTTGGTGTAACAGTTCGGGTTCTCTGCGAAACAGACGCCACAACAGGAACAGATGGCAAGACAGCGTTAGATGTGCCAGAGATTTCGTGGGAGAAGTGTCTGTGCAGGATTGAGACGAAGGGGGCGGGAGAGGCAGGGGAAGACTTCAGAGCGCACTGTAGGTCTGACATCTGTGAAAGAAGAGAGGGAAGGGAGGCTCCGGTAGGAAAGGTGCCAGATGGCAGCACAAGGTATGGAGGTCTCTGTGAGGCAACTGGGGAGCTCCCATGCAAACACTGCCCTTGAGAATCCTTGGGCAGGCGTGGGGAAACGTGGCCTCTGTGCGAATGTGGCGGTGGATATTAAAGGGCAGCAGCTGGGGCTGTCACCCAGCTGTGTTCCCCATAGCAGCTTCTCTCAAAGGAAATCTGCACAGCACACCTGCACGCTTGACGGGGTTGGGCTTTCTCTTTTTCACCCCTGCTCACCCCACATGTTACTTTGGAGGCCCCAACTGAAAGCATGGTGGTGTTTTCCAGGCCCTCTTCCTTGGCTGGCCTCGAATGCCCATTTTTGTTCCCGTGGCCCTTTGAGACTGATGGAAGCTCTGCACAGCCCCTCGGTCTCTCAGCTGTGGCTTTGGAAGCAGAAAGGGCCTCGAGGTGAAAAGCGGTGTAAAACACCGAGACCACCTCGCTGGACTTCCTTCTCTCTGGGATCTTGTCCCTCTGAGTGCTCTTGCCTTGGAGGCTGTCTCTGCCTTCATACAAATGTTACCTGTACTTGGTCGAGCTTTTCTGGTTGTGGCTCATGGGTGGAAGAGTTGATTCTGAAATAAGGCAGTTCACTATTGTCAGATTTGGAAATTTTTGTCTGTTTACGTTTAATACAACTCAATACATTTATTGTTTAATTGCCTACTTTATTTTAAAGTTTCTATTTTATTTTGAATTTCTTATATTTCTTTTCTCTCTTTAAGACTAAGTAATATATTGTGATTCTTTTAGTGGTTATCCTAGAAATTATAATAGGCAAGTTTATCACATTAGACTGTGATAGTCTAATGCTAATTAATATTTTACTCTGTTCTGAAACAATATAAGGGCCTTAGGTCATGCTCTCTTTACTTATTTCTCTCCCTCCTACCTGCAGGATACTTTTATGTTGTGTCACAATTCTCTCGGGATTTTTGTTGGTTTGTTTTTTTCCTGAAAGGTCTTTGCTTTGCTCTCATTTTGGAAAAGATTGTTGCTACAGAATTTTATGTTGATATTTCCTTCCAACATATTGAAGATCATATCCCACTCTCTTTTGGCTTCTATACTTGCTCATAAGAATTCATATTTTGGTTTATTGGTTTTTTGAAGGCAAACTTTTTTCATATCTACTGTTAAGATTTTCTGCATGTCTTTGGTGTTTGGCCATTTTGGTGTTTGGCCATTCTTGGTGAAAATTTATTTTTATTTTCCTTGTTTCCAATTCATTGAGCTTCTTGTGTCTGTCATTGGGTGTCTGTCATCAGTTCTAGAAAATTTTCAGTCAGTGTTTCCTCACGTATTATCTGTATTTCAAGGCTCTCTTCAATTCTTCAATGCTCTCTTAATTCTTCAATTAAACATATGTTAGATGTTTTTATTCTGTCCCCTATGGCTCCTAAATTCTCTACTTTTTCCTCTTTGTTTTTGGTCTTCCCCAGCTGCATTTTGGATATTTTCTTCTAGTATATATCTAATAATTTTGAGTTTTAAATTTTGATTGTTAGAAGTTCTTTAGGGTAATGTAGTAAACTGTACATGATCGCTTCTTATAGTTTTCTCTTTATCATTTTTAGGCCTTTTTTTTTTAATAATTTCTTCAAACATGCTAAGCAAAGTTGTTTTATAATCTGGTTCTGGAAATTCCACTATCAAGAGTCTTTCTGGGTCTGTTTCACTTTTCTTTTCTTTTCTTTTTTAAATTTTTTAACGTTTACTCATTTTTTTGAGAGAGAAAAGAGAGAATGAGTGGGGGCGGGGCAGAAAAAGAGAGAGACACAGAATCTGAAGTGGGCCCCAGGCTCTGAGGTGTCAGCACAGCACCTGGGGCTCAAACCCACGAGCAGTGAGATCATGACCTGAGCTGAAGTTGGACACTTACTGACTGAGCCACCCAGGCGCTCCTCTGTTTCTCTTTCCTTTTTTTTTTTTTTTTTTCTGGTTCTAGCTCAGGATAGGTTGGGTTTTTTTTTTGTTTTTTGTTTTTTTTTGCTTTATGTATTGGACTATTTTGCGTTTGTTGACCTTCAAAAGTTATTACTGGAGATTTTTTGAGATCTAGGGTGAAAAAGTTGTTTTCAAGTAGACTGGTGTTTGCTTTTATACAGAACCAGGCGATTGTATTTTTAGCCTGCAAATCAATGTGAAGTTTGGTCTGTAGCCACTTTTTAGAAATTGGTTTCCTTCTCTTTTCCCCCTTCCTTTGCTTAGCACCCAGGTAGCTTTCAGGTTGGTGGAAGCATAATTTTCAGTTAACATTATTCTTAAATGTGGGCTAATCTTCTAATTGATTCATAACTGTCTAGGACTTAGGCTTTTCTTCTGCCTGCAGGTGAAGAAACTCTTAAAATGGAAGGGGCTCATATTCAGTAGCCTGCACATATAGGGTTGACATTAATAGTATTTGGAGATGTTGTCTAGCAGCTAGGCTCACATGTATACGCACTCTGGTTCAAATATAAATTGTGCATTCCCTTGTAGTAGCTCAATTTGCTAGTACATCGATACTTCATTGGAAGATTTGCCACCCATATGTCATAATAAAATATCTTTATATCCTATCAACATGGATAAAATTAGATTACGAAGTTATTTGTAGTTTGCTGTTACGAGCAATGTTTCCTAGTATAAAAATGTATAAGCTTACAGATGCGCGCACACACACACACACACACACACACAAGATAAGTGATTCTTCATGTTGCTATTGATAAGTTAACTTCAGATATTCATTTTATTCATCTCCATCTGAGGTGGGAAAGGATGGGAAATGAGGGCTCCCAGATCTTCTTGTGGTTAAATAGGACATGGTTGAAACACTGGGGAGCCCCAGAAATCAAAGACAGTGATGGCAAGGATATATATAAATTTTATGATGTGTATTTTTTGAGAAGATTGAAAGAACTTGAACCTTTGGCTTGCAAAAGAGATGCAGAGGGCAAGAAAGTGATAGCTATTTTCAAATGTTTGGAAGCCTATTTTGTATAAGATGAAGTAAATCGATTGTTTCATGCTTCACAGTTAGTTTCCCTAATTCTCTTCTGGAAAATCCCTCCTCATATTTTGGAGACAGCTAATCCGAGTGATTGCTCCTGCTCCATGGTAAACACGCTGAGATTTTCTGCCTCCTCCTATACCTGACTCTGGGAGGTGGTGGCCGCAGCACAGATCTGATACAGGAAAATGCAGAAATAAGAGGGGCAATGATATCTCTTATCAAAAATTAATCATCGGCGTGTGCAAAGTGAAATTTTCCTACATACCCAGACTATTCATTGTATTTATGAAGACAGTGTTTTTATGCATTGCTTTAAGGACAAAGATTATTTAAGGAAGGAAACTGTCTTTTATTGTTAATTTCCAGTGCCTAGTAAGTACCTGGTAGAAGCTCAAATGTTTGTTGAGTAAACACTGTTCCCAAATGACTCTTCCCAAAGCTGCAGAACTCAGCATGTTCATGTCTGTACCTCCGCTGTCGAGGAAGAAAGTTATTGTCTCTTGTCTGCCTTCTTATCTTTCACCTTTCTCCCCTTTTTATGCAAAGTGTCAGACTTTTTTTTTTTTTCTTTAATTTAGAGATCTTATTTCATATAACTGCTGAGCGTGTGAGCTGGGACAGTAGTAACAAAAATGTGGTAATCCTGGAGTTCAGTAGGAATTTGGGCAACCTCTTTGTAAAATACACTGCTAAGGTGGTCAAGTTAGATGTGAGTTAAAAAAAAAAAATTTATATATATATATATATATATATAACTTCACCTTATATATATATATAAGCCCATATATATATACCTATATATATATATATATATATATATATATATATACCTATATATATATATATATAACTTCACCTTAAAAGTTCCAGGAAACCATTTTCACAATAATGGAATTTGATTGGATTAAAGTAGGCACTGTCAGAAATCCAATTTTTTGGAGCAGGTTTTAAGACTTTGAAAGGCCTGAAGTTACTTTGGTGGTCAAGAAAATAAATGCAATTTTAAAAGTTTCTGGAAGCGTTCTAAAACCTTTAAGATATATGACATCCAGGGTCTCAGAAAGCTAACTGGGGATAGGGCTATAAAGGTGAAAAAGTCAAGGAAGGTACGTGTTTGGAGTATTAATGTTCTAGGCTGTCCTCTGGAATAACTTCTCCACGGAAAATGTTGTTGCAGAGGTGATCCTGTAATTAGGTGACTTTGAGCTGTCTTTTCCCAGCTGCTGCATGACTTAAGACCTTGATCACAGACACCATCTGGCTGGATAGTCCCGTTTGGTTTTTTTCCCCTGATTGCTCTCCAGCTAGTCTACATTCAAAGTATGTGATTCATAGATACGGCTAATAAGTTAATGGTAATAGTTATGGTCTCTGTTTTCGAAGTTTAACAGATAACTTTTCAGAGTAGAAATATTTGCATACGAATGCTAAATATATTATATATAGAAATATGTTTCCTGTTGCTTATTCATTCACTTAGCAAACATTTGTTGAGTCACTGCCATGACCAAGTCGCTAATCTGATTGCTGGGAAGGGAGCAATATGGCGTCTAACCTGGCTTTCTTCAGATAGTTGTTCAAATGTCACCTGCTAGAGAGGGTTTGCCTGACCATTTCATGAAGATAGTATTACAGCCCTGCCTTTCATTTTCCCTCTCCTTCCCACTCTGCTTATTATTTTTCCTAACACTGTCACCATCTCTCCTACTACCTGTTTCTTGTGGAACATTTTCTTCCTCCATTAGAATGTAGAACAGGAACTCTATTTTATTATTTTGGCTTAAAATCCAGAACAGTTTCTGGCCTGTATACATTCAACAAATGAGTAGGTAAGATATGGGCCTTGGCTTCCAGAGACTCCTGCTCTGGTGGACATTGAAGGTGTAATATAATTCTATAAGTGCAACCACAGAGGTGTGTACAGTTTTGACAGGACCACAGTACAAAGGGGGAATCGTCTAAGCACCAGGGAAGGGGGTCTCAGGCCGGATGTCCTCTGTGCTGTTGACAGATGAATAGGACTTTATCAGGAGGAAGGAGGAACAGTGTTCTGGAACAGATATATCAGAGACACCCGGAAGTTATATTTGCCCAGATTTGGTGGTAGGGCTTGGGGGTGGATTTTATGTCACCAACAATGGTTGATTTGTGGAGGATTATGCTTAGCTTTTCTGGCATACATGAGTAGATAGATGGGGGAAGGGGCATTAACTGCGGGATTCTAGAGGGGAAGCATATCTTCCTCTGGGGAAATGAGTTTAGTTTGGGATAAGTTGCATTTCTGATGCCTGTAGAACGTTTAGTACCTAGTTGAAAATTTGGGTGTGGAGCTCATAGAGGTGGGGGTTGAAAATAGATTTGGAAGTCATTATTATATATGCTGTAATTAAGTCCTAGGGATAAATGAAACCATGCACAGAGAGCATGAAAACAGAATAAAAGATAGGACCCTAGGGAACACAACATCCAAGAGATGGTCAGAGAACGAAGAATCAGAAAAGGAACTCTGAGAATAAGTTTTAGAAGGTATGAGGACAACCAGGAGGAGTCGACGACCTACTAATTAAGAGGTGGTCATTTTAAGGGGGGAGTGGATAACTTGCCATTTGTCACAGAAAATTCATTAGGCTGATGACTAAAAAGATACTGTTGGACCCAGTCTGACAAGTAGCAAAGTGGTAAGATAGGAGAATAGTTTCAGTACAGTGAGCCGACGGGATGTGAGAACCAAATATCAGTGGGTTGGAACATAAATTAGAGCAGTGAACCTCAGTGAGCATGGGAGTGAGGTGTGTGGGCGATTTTGCCCCCAATGGCATACTTCTCAGTGTCTGAGAAACCCTGAACTGAAAGTAATGAGGATAGGAGTATAGACTATTCTTCAGGAAGCATGAAAAGGAAGGGAAGGAGTATAAGAGATGATAGCTATGTGGAAAGACAGGGAGAAGATTTATTGTTGTTCTACATTTGGGAAGCTTTGGTAGGTCTCTGAGAACATGTATTTCCGTCCAGCGGGGAGAAGAACAGAGACTGACTGAAGTTTTACCCACAAGAGGAGACCATGAGGGAAACAAGTTTCTAAAGAAGGCCAGTACTCAAGTCCTTACTTGAGGTGGAACAAAAGGAAGTATGGATGTGGGCAAAGATTAAAAAATGAGGATACAGCCATCGAGGTATGGTGCTGTAAGAGGCAAAATTATCCAGCTAGTGTGAGGAAATCAGGATGGAATAGCCAGTTTAAGAAGATTTTTTGGAGGTTTGAAACCGCAACCTTGAAGGTTCAGTGAGCAGTACCAAGAACTTCACTGAACTTGGAAACTGTAAATCATTGGGTTACAGGTTATGCTGAAATAGCAGGCCAAGAATAGGAGCAGAGTGGGCATCTGGACAGAATTCTCCATAGTTGGAGATTGGCAAATGGAATGCTTTGGAAGGTCAAAGAGAAAAGGAAGTGGAGGTTGCTGTTGGATTTTCTTGATCCATGAGTGTTCTTAGCAAGAAAGAGAGTGATTTCTGGGGGAGCCTGGTAAGTCCTCCTTTTTAAGATGGAAGGGCTTGATAACAATGTGAGGGGCAAATTTCATTGGTCAAGGGGTCCAGCGATGGTAAAATGGAAAGATACACAGATGGAAAGATAGCTGCTTGTGGTTAGAACACTGTAACACATTTTTCTGGGTTTGCAGAGAAATTAAAATCCAGCACAACAGGAATGGCAGGGCTGTGAATCTACACGCGAGACATACTTTGTGAAATTCCTGAAACTTCAGAGAGAGAGGAAAAATGATGCTTCATAAACTTCAGATACTCCAGAAGGCAGATCCCAGAACTGTTGTGTTCATTGTAGGATAATCAGCACCTGGCACATTTATGAGCTCAGTAAATATTTGTTGAATGAATAACACTCTTCAAGAGTCTTTCTTGTCTAAATAGATTGTCATGCCAGAAAATTTTGATTCATGTCTGACACCTAGTGGTATTTTACTCAAACTGCTACTAAGTGGCAGCATTTTCCTTTTATTTGAGGGAGATTCTGCGGCAGGTCATTTGCAGTGTAAGAGCTTTGTTCCTGAAACATATCTCTGACTTGGTTTGGGACAGTTTTACTATTGACATCTTCTAGGGCTGTAATTTGAATAAGTCAGTAGTGAATATTTATTGGTCATCTGTCATATGCCAAGCACTGTTCTGTATGCTGGACTTTTTCATGTAGGGTATGTTCTTTCACATGGATGACCTCACTGAATTAGAATACGTAGGCAGAGCATTCATTGGGAACGGTTAACTTGATTGGGAACTTAACTTAGAGTTCTGTGGTGATTTTACATGTGAAACCTTTCTAAATTTATTTCATAGCTTTTGGTGCTGTCATTTCTATGTCATGGCATACTGCTTTTCATTAATGTTAAGTAGGCATTTGGGACAATGAATGTAGAAGGCAAGGTTGTGTTTGTCGTCCGTTTATATTATCCACACCTTGGAGAGTATTACATAGTTTGGAGAACTATGGGAGGGTTTTGTTATCTTTCCTTAAGAAAAAGTAGAGTTCCTATTTGTTGGTGATGTATGCTGAAGTATTTGAAGTATTTCTTGATGAATTGGCATGATATCTGGGATTTGCTTTAAAATACTCTAGGGAAAAAAAGTAAGCAGGAGTGAAACAAGACTGGCAGGGTTTTTGCAGCTATTTAAGTCATGTTCATGGGGGTTTATTCTACTGTTTTGTCTATGCTGGACATTTTCTGCAGTGAAAAGTAAACAAAAATAATCAGATGGGTGTGGGTTAAAAGAAAGTGTATCATGATTAAGTAGAATATGGTCTGCTTTTTAATATTTAACAGATTTTATTTCATTATGTTTCACCTGATACCTCTTGAAGATGAGGTTGAGTAGAGAATATGTGTTTGCTTATAATAGATATAATTTGACTGAGCCCCAGCAGGCAACATTTTACAATGTCCAGAGGTTATTGGAATTTGAGGTTTGCAGCTCATAATTATTGGAGCTGCAGATTGGAGGCTTGGGAGATACAGTTTTAAAGTACTAGCCATCACTCTGGAAATGAGAGCACCTTTAGTAGAAATTTGGGAATACCTAGATTTAATAAAATGGCATATATTTATTTTTTTAATTAGTGCTTCTGCCATAACCAAAGGAAATGGAGTACCCAATAACCTGCCATATCAGTCTTCTTAAATTGGCTGCTGCTTCATAATGATATATATGGATTTTTGCTTGTTAGACAATGTGTCTCTGTTAGGCTTTTAGGGTAATCTTGTATGCCATCAGCAAACCAGACCCCCAAAATAAAGATTAGAAGCCTGTTTTCAGCAATTAAAAATGGTTATGAAATATTTCAGGCAAACAGAAAATATAGGGGAAAAAACGTGGCTTCCAAATGCTTGCCACCTGTATTTGTCGTGTTACCGTCTTGCATCCTTCCCCCCAGTTCCAGCTCCCCCTTCCCTAATCGCCCCCCCCCCCAGACATAAATGATTATAAGTATGGTTAAGGTGTTTTATATTACTCCTTCCCTATTCTCTTTCCTCAGAGGTAATCACTAACCTGAATGTGGTGTTTATTTCTCCCCATTTGTTTTCTGCCTTAAAGTAGATTCATAATTCCTAACTTTTGCTCACTAAATTCTTCTGCATAACCTTTTTTTTCTCCCCTGTGGCAATCTATTACCCATCCAAAAGAAGCTGAGCTCATTTTTCATTATTTAGATTTAACTCCGGTATCTATTTCAATCTACATTGTGGTTTCACTTACTTTTGGTCTGAAAACTAAATATCAATTTCAATAAGCTATTTAATTGATTTTCTTTAAATAATTAATGCCTGGAGCTTTAATGTTCCATTATGTGATGTATCTCTCCACCTTTGTGGGAGTATACTTCTTCCAAGGCTTGTATAACTTTCCTATGAAGCACAGTTTAAGTTCAATGGTTTTCTCTTGTGTAGAGATTTTTTTTTTTACAACAAAGAAATAAATTAAAAGAATACTTAAAAAAATTAACTCTCATTGTAAATGAGATTGGTTCCATTTTTTAAAAAATTGTTCAGCAGCAACCTTGAGAACTCAGAGAGAAGGAAGAATTTGAAAAGCTTAATCTCAGTGGTAGCCATTATTTTCTATTGGTTTGTTTTTGTTTAAAACATGGATGGTATTTCTTTGTGTAAAGTATAGGGGCACCTGGGTGGCTCAGTCGGTTAAGCGTCCGACTTTGGCTCAGGCCACGATCTCACAGTCCGTAAGTTCGAGCCCCGCATCAGGCTCTGTGCTGACAGCTCAGAACCTGGAGCCTGCTTTGGATTCTGTGTCTCCCTCTCTCTCTGCTCTTCTCTGGCTCATGCTCTGTCTCTCTGTGTCTCAAAAATAAATAACAACTTTTTTTTAAAAAGTATATATTTTTTTCACTCTGTTAAGAAATATTTTTCTCTTGTCCTCAGAACTACAGGATTCCCTGATTTATACCTATTACTCTGTGGATATTCATTACAGGGTCCTTTTTGCAAGTGGCATACTTCAAAACTGTCACTTCTTAAAATAATCTATTTGCTTTAGTCTGTTTGCTTCTATTCTAAGTTTAGATTTTGAAATAATTTACATGTTGCAAGTGATTTTGATTTTAGCATTCTCTAAAGAAGAAAGTTATTATAGGTTTAAATAATCTTTCTTTTTTTAATGTTTATTTCTGAGAGAGAGAGAGAGAGTACACGAGTGGGGAAGGGACAGAGAGAGAGGGAGAGAGAGAATCTGAAGCAGGCTCTGCTCTGTCAGCACAGAGCCCGATGTGGGGCTCAATCTCACGAACCATGAGATCGTGAGACGCTAACCGACTGAGCCACCCAAGTGCCGCTAAATAATCTTTCTTAACCGACAAAGCCCACTGGCCTAGAGATGTAGCACACTGGTTTCAACACCAGTCTTTTTTGAAAACAGGTGTGTAGTTCATGTCAGTTACTGGAGACTTTTTAGTGCAATCCCTTAATTTTTTCGACCTTCTTTTCGTTAGCGTTCTGTAGTGTTTGGCTTATATTCCTCAACTTTCCCATAATCTGGCAGTTACATTTGTAGAGATACTCTTTCAACCAGGATTTAATTAAGTACTTTCAGAGTGACAGGCCCCCTGGCTCATTTATCCCTGATCTGTATGTAAACCTTCTGGACGTTTATTATCAGTCTAGCAGAGTAATAACATTTATTAAATACCTACTTGTATTAGACATTATATAAGCATTTTAATGGATTATCTCTTTTAATCCTCATAACAGCCTTGTCAGGTGGGGATATGTTACCATCATCCTCATTGTTCAGATGAGTTAACTGGATCACAAATAAATCATTTGTCTCAAATCACAGGGAGGTGAGGTTGCCAGATAAAATACAGGATGCCCAATTAAATTGAATTTCTGAGAGACAACTAACTCTTGTATAATTTGATACCCCCCTCCCTGGAAAATAAATGGCAGAGCTAGGATTTTAAACCATATAATCTGCCTAAAAGGTCCAAGCTGTTAGCTACTGCCATATACGGGCTATGGAGAATAAAAATCACATCTACCTGGATGTTCATCCAGTATTTGGAAGGCAATCACTACCTACACTTACTTTCTTCTTTCTTTCCTTCTTTCCTTCTTTCTTTCTTTCTTTCTTTCTTTCTTTCTTTTTCTTTCTTTCTTTTCTTTTTTTTTCTTTTCTTTCTTCCTTCCTTCCTTCCTTCCTTTTTACTCATTATTTTTCAGTATTTAGTATAATGTAAAAATATGTGCTTTTTTCCCCTGATTTCAAAGTCTAATATTCAAGTAAATTCATATATGTGTTTATGTCTTCTTGTTTAAGTCTTTATTAACTGTATATTAAATAACATAGCCATTGTCATTTAGCCATTTAGATTATTCAAATTCTTGTCTTTTTACTTCCTTTTCTCAGATACAGAAAGATTTAATTACATGTGTGTGCTAAAAAGATACGTTTTCTTTTCTTTTCTTTTCTCTTCTCTTCTCTTCTCTTCTCTTCTTTTCTTTTCTTTTCTTTTCTTTTCTTTTCTTTTTTGATAAGATCAAGGAAATGACACTTGAATAAGGTATTTAACATGGGGCGCCTGTGTGGCTCAGTCGGTTGAGCGTCCGACTTCGATTCAGGTCATGAACATGCAGTTCGTGAGTTCAAGCCCCGTGTCGGGCTCTGTGCTGATAGCTCAGAGCCTGGAGCCTGCTTCGGATTCTGTGCCTCCCTCTCTCTCTGCCCCTCCACCGCTTACACTCGGTCTCTCAAAAATAAAGATAAAAAAACCTTTTTTAAAAAGGTATTTAACAGTTCTTTGAAGCATGTCCTATGTGTTCTTTAAAAAAAAATGAGAAAGTATAAAACACAGATGTAGAATTAAAAGAGGCTTTTCACTAAGAATTGCCAAGGAAGCTATCTGGCCCTGCCAGATGATAATACAGAGAAGTAAGAAATCATTTTTCCTTATGAATTACCACAACTCAGGATCAGACTTTTAGTTTTGCACATCTGGAAATTGACTTAAAAAACTAAAGACACAGAGTGCCTGGCTGGCTCAGTCAGGAGAGCACGTGACTCTTGGTCTCAGGGTTGTGAGTTCAAGCTGCACGTTGGGCGTGGAGGCTACTTAAAAACAAAAACACAAACAAACAAACAAACAAAAAATGAAAAACAAAAGAAAAAAACCAGGGACACAAAAGATTGAATAAACACACATTTTAAATCTGGTATTTTTCATTTCCAGTTTCAGTAGGATATATTAAAGAGAAGATGGTTTTTAAAATTATTTTTTCTTTTAAAAAATTCTTTAAAATTTTTAATTGAAGTATAGCTGACAGAATATATTAGTTTCAGGTGTACAATATAGTGATTTGACGTTTATATATATTACGAAATGCTTGCTATGTAAGTGTGGTTACCATCTGTCACCACACAAAGTTATTACAATATTATTGACTATATTATCTATGCTGTACTTTTCATCCCATGACTTACTTATTTTATAATTGGAGGTTTCTACGTCTTAATCCTCTTCACCTATTTCACCTGCCCACCAACCTCCCTCCCTTCTGGCGACCACCAGTTTATTCTCTGAATTTGAGTCTGTTTTGGTTTTTTGTTTGTTTTTTTTTCAGATTCCACATAGAAATGAAACCATATGGTATTTGTCGTTCTCTGTCCATCTTATAAAAAGAAGACACTCTTAAAATTAAGAGCCAAGTGTTTAATTCAAGACTTAGAGTCAAGGAACATGGAATTTGAAAAGAAGTATGTTTTGTAGTGAAACCTGTCTGTAATTAAGGGATATCAATTTTCTATTGTCCAGAAGGAATCGGATAATATCTAGGTAGCAATAGTAAGTCAGATTTTAGAGAAAATTCAGAAAGGAAAGTGACAACAAGAATCAAAAGTGTAATTCTCAGCAGATGTAATAGTTTCTGCTGTAATATTGGCCCCTATTTTATTCAGTCTTTTCCACCTTCATATGTTTTCAGGCACAGTGTATTGAAAGATTTGTCAATGACAGAGTGTCTCTAGATTTGTAATGACAATCACTGCAAAGTTAATATTTGTTTTATAGAAATTAAAACAAAATTATTTTGGACTACATCTCTTCTGTATGTGTGAAATTTTCTATCGGGTTTACTACATTGCTATCCAGCTAACTTTTAATTTTTTAATAGAAATTATTAATGTCATTTACATTTTGTATTTTTAAATATAAGTAGGGTATAATCACCTTTCGGACATAGTGGACCAGAAAACATTAATGAGAAAAGTGTTTCTTCTCTTTTATTGTACAAATCTTTCCATGAAAGCAATGACTTGATTCAGTAAAACTTAGTTAAGCCCTCAAATCTCTAGCTAAGAAAAAGTAGATGGTTTTCTTTCAATGCCAGCTCCTGTAAATGTTGAGTTGGCTACAGAGAGACCTAGACTGATTACGGACTTGATTGAAATTAAGTAATTGCATTTTAAGTGAGTGATACTGAAAAGAAACTCTTTTCTATTCAAAGTCTTTATAAGCAGACTATCTACTTGTATTCAGTAAAGCTTGACAAAAGAATAAATAGTTCAATTATTTTTGAAGCAGCAGGGAACACCATATTTGGATTCAGACCTGAGTTCAAATCCCTACTCTGCCTCTTTATAAGGTACTTAGTCTGTTTCCTCTCGGGTACAACGACAATATTAGGATCATAATGCCCATCCCGAAGGCTTGTTATGAGAATCAAACTAAATAATAAATTTATTTATTCATTGAATAACTATTTATTGAATACCAGTTCTGCACTAGGCATTGTTGTAGGTACTGTGGATATCAGAGAACATGATAAAAATCCCTGCTCTTCATTTTAGTGGGAGGGACAAACAGCCAAAAGGCAAGCAAATAAAAATGTAATTTTAAGTAGTGAGTGATAAGTTCTGTGAAGAAAAATAAAGCCTGACATCCACGGGAAGTTTCCCCCGGCTTTTTATTATAATTTTCAACACACAGCAAAAACCTTGTCCATCTTGGTTCAGCAACTAACCTGTTGCTATATTTGCTTCATTTACCTCCTATCCACATGTGTATCTGGGGGGTGTGGGTATCTTGGTTTATTTTTTCTCCCAACCCATTTGAAAATTAAGTTGCAGATATAATTATAGAGATATAATTATATAATCCTAACAATTAGTCCCTAACTACTTTAACAGATATCTCTTAAGAATTAGGACATTCTTCTTTATAGTAGGGATTGAACTAACATTAGTTCTTTTTTTCCTCCAAAGCCTCATGGAGAAAGCAGTCATCAGAAATGACAAAAGGGTTTATAATATTTTCATGTCATCTGAACATAGAAGGCTGTATAAAGTTTATTTGGGAAGATATATGATATACAGGATATTTATAATTTTTTAAATTGGATAGTAGGTACTTTGTAAGTGTGTTTTTATTACCTTTCATGTTTTTAATTCTTAAAGACATAAAAATATGTCACTAGTTTTCATTTAAGCGCTATGAAGAGTGGAAATGTACATTGAGGAATTACTCCATTTAGCCTTTGGAAACTCTTTAAGAATGTAAAAATATAGAATAATTATCTCTATTATAGAAGAAAAAGTTACTAGTTTGTTTAAGTAGAAGTGTTTACTTAATTGCAACTAGATTATCAAGTGGCAGAGCAAGGATTTGGATCCATATCTACTGGCTTCTAAAAACAAGCAATTTCCACTATACCCTGTTGCATTGTAAGTGATTGACTTAGCCATTCACGACTTCAGAGGAATTCCTTCAGAGTAAATAGTTAAATATGTAAAGGAATCTACTGAGATATATTCCTTTATTAAGAATTTTTTGAGCCACCTTTGTGATGCACCATGATGAAAATTTAGTTTTATATGGCAAGAAATGTAAACTTTTAATATATGACACTCATCTTTTGCCTAGCATTGCAATTTAACATATATTACTATATTACTCCATGCATATATATGTGCTTCATTTTCTCAGTCAAGTTCTTTAAGAGTCAGGGCTGTGTCTTCTACTTCAGTGGTTCCCAAGCATGAGTGTGCATCACAATCATCTCAAGAGTTTCTGATTCAGTAGGTCTCGAATGGAGTCCCCAAATTTGCATTTGTAACACATTCCCTGGTTATATCAATGCTGCTGGTCTGGGGACCACACTTTGAGAACCGCTGTCTACCTCTTGGCCTTACCTCTCACCACAGTCCTTGCCTTGGTGCTTATCACTTAGCTTAAATGCCCTCTCATCTGGGAATCTTCCCTTGATTTCTAGTTTATTGAAACTGTAAGTTGTTCTCAAATGTTAGTATGTACAAGAATCGCCTGGAAAACTCGTTGACAAAGCAGATTTCTGATTGGACCCTGAAACATGGATTTTTAGCAAGCACTTTCAGTGTTAATGCAGGATATCCATCGATAGATTGTGAAATATTGACTTACGGAGTTGATCATGCGCTTGTCATTGCTATGATTGTGTATTTTATTTATTATTGTTTTCTATACTACAGTATCATTTTGTGTGTATGTCTGTCTCCCACCAGAGCCCCTGAAGGGAAAGGACTGAGTCTTAGTCATCATTATAACTTAATGCTTAGCACAATGCAGTGTTAAAGAGCAGTAGAGTGTGTACTGCCTGTGAAATCTAGCTATGTGACCTGGGAGGATTTAATCTATCCTAGCCTCAGTTTCCTCTTTTATGCAGTAGTGGTAGCAACACTTAAGTGCTGTGGAAATTAGTTCTCAGGGCATGTATAGTCCTTAGTGTAGCAATTTACATACAGAATGTCCCCACTAAATGGAAACCATTACTATTGTGATGGTGGTTGTGTTCTAGAAGAAGCAAAATACATGTTTGACTTAATGAAAACTCCTAAATTATGATTTTAGCATCCATATTCAGGATATGTGTTTCACGCTTCATTAAAAATCTTTGCTTCGTTGCCTAAAATACCATTTTCTCTTTTGGCATTTTAATAAAATATTGTGAGATAAAATCATGCCTTGGGCTTTTTTTCTCCTGCAGGAAAACCAAGAAACCGCTTGGAACCAATGGACACCATATTTGTTAAACAGGTTAAAGAAGGGGGACCTGCTTTTGAAGCTGGATTATGCACAGGTGCTAATATTTTTCTTTAAATAATAGCTTGTAATTTCTTTTTTACTTCATTTCTTCCTTCTTCCATATTTCATTTTCCACATTTTTATCTCCTGTATGTTTTTTCCTATGTCTCTGCATCAGTTATTACTATTTTTGAAACCTACTTAGCTGTGTGTTTCTTGATACCCAAACTGATGGGTTTGGACAGAAATAATATAAATTATAAATTAGGAGCACTTTTGGTTACCACTTAGAGAATGGACTCTTGGGGGCCCTTTTAAAAGCACCTGTTTTGCATACATTTAATTTTGATGAGGATTACAAAAAAGCCAAATGATAAAGATGTTTATTGGCATAATTGAAATAATCTTGGAGATCCAAGATTTGGAAGTACCTTATCTGCCAGAAGTGAATTAACTAATTTGCACTGCAAAGAATAACCTAAGTCTGCAGTGGAAGGCAGGACTTGCCACGTAGGTATCCGTGGATGCGGTCTGGTAACTGTTCTAAAATACTCTTGTGATCTGTGATTTCAGCAAGTCTTTTTTTTTTTAATTTTTTTTAATGTTTATTTATTTTTGAGAGAGAGAGACAGTGCTTGAGCAGGGGAGGGGCAGAGAGACAGGGAGACATAGAATATGAAGCAGGCTCTGGACTCTGAGCTGTCAGCACAGAGCGTGACATGGGGCTTGAACCCACGAACCATGAGATCATGACCTGAGCTGAAGCCAGACACTCAACCAACTGAGCCACCCAGGTGCCCCTCTGTGATTTTAGTAAAAACTAAGAGATTTAGTTTAGGTTAATGCACACACTAAAATAGTTACTCTTTTTGTTTTCAATATGAGATAATTTAAATGAAAATTAGTAAAGAACTATGTTTTACTGCCTTTTGAATAAAGTGTAGTCTTTTCAGCTATAAATAGTACAATCAGTGGATGTTGCCACTAAGATTTATTAGGATGTACTATTTATTGATTATCTCTTCTGTCATAGTTAAAGTAAGCCTAATCCTAATCTCATTAATGTGTATAACATGTATATCAGTGTACATGTGGGATTCCATTATCCGGAATGTATCTCCTATCTTATCCTAAGCCTCGCAAAAGCAGGAAGATATGGAGATGCTGTGAGAAGCACACAGAAAGTACTTTTTTTTTTTCTATTTTCCATATCTTTTCTCTCTCAGTCTTTTCCTTTCTGCTCCCCTGAATTCTTACTAGTAATCCAAATGTCCTTTTCTTTATTAAAATGAAGAAGAAGTTAATATACAGAAAGCCAAAACCATGTGCACACCCATATTCAAGTTCCGTAATATAGCACTAATAAAAAAAAACTAAACGTGTTGGGAGGATACTACAAGGAAATGAGACTGAAAGTAGAGGATAGCAAGGTAATAAAAACAATCAACTGTCTAAGCGCACTGAAGGATGCTTCTCTATCAGAGATGACAGGGTAAACAGAGAAAAAGCTAGGAGTTCTGCAACTCAGAAAACAAGTGATAGGGTTATAAATAGTATAGCTGGAGCCACTTGGTGACTATACCTTTTGGCATTTCTAAGCTCATCATTGCCTGGGGCTCTTAAGACCTAGCTCTATTTCATCAGAAGTTGTATGTATTAAAATTTAGATTCATTTTTGTGAAAGATACTTTAAAAGATAATGAACAAGAATATGTTAAAATTAAGTACATTAAGAAATATTTCGAAAGTTGGAGCGCCTGGGTGGCTCAGACGGTTAAGTATCCGACTTCGGCTCAGGTCATGATCTCATGGTTCGTGAGTTCAAGCCCCGTGTCGGGCTGTGTGCTGACAGCTCAGAACCTGGAGCCTGCTTCAAATACTGTGTCTCCCTCTTTCTCTGCCCCTCTCCCGATCACTCTCTGTCTCTCAAAAGTGAGTAAACATTAAAAAAAATATTTCAAAAGTATTCAGAAATGACTTTTTAAGGAATTCCCCATGTGTTTTTTTGTTTTTTTTTTATTCCTCTTTGTAGGTGATCGAATTATAAAAGTCAATGGAGAAAGTGTTATTGGAAAGACCTATTCCCAAGTAATTGCTTTAATTCAGAACAGGTAAGAGTCCTGAAATATGATTAATTTTGGCCAAAGATGGGTGTTTATAAATCAGTGGAGGAAGTACACTTAATACATTAATGTCTGTACCCTACAGTGGGATGTGGAGAAGCAGGACTTTTCCTTAAAGTGGATAACACATTTGAGAATTGCCAAGGTTGAACTACCTGATGGTAGCTTAACTTGGTGGCTTTGCTTTAGCAAATCTATCAGATTTGTGATTAAAGTCCTTTAGAATCTGAAAGGAACAGAGTTTAGATTTAAATGAAATGACAATTAAATTTATAATTTGTTTATAACAAAAATGTACATGAAAGCCAATGTAATTTATTTTAAAACCTCTTCCTTAGATATCTTTATATACCTTATTGAATCACATTCTTGGCTCCAGTTTATTCATTTGTTGTAATAAAGACAGCAAGAAATTCTCTTTGAATCCATCTCTCACCTACGTTCTACAGAATGAGAGACTTTTGAATTCTAAAGGCAAATAAATATGTGTAGAGAGACTGTGAGATCTCAAAGATAACTTAGTCCTACCCTTCCTGTCTACCACACACCGAGAAAATTTTTCTTAATTATAAATAAATAAATAAATGGAAAGCCAAAGTGGTTACCAAATTGAATTCCTGTCAGATGCTACTGGCCGTGACTGGGGTCCCCTTGTCCAGATCATCCCTATTATAATTAAATTGAAGTTCACTATTTTCTGAAGACTTTTATCAAAGTCCTCCAACCATGTCTAAAGCATTTTTTGATATAATCTAAGTTATTTACACTAATGCCCTAATACATTGTCATTTTTGCAGTTAGATGATGTGATTGGGATTTATTGCTCTCCAAGTATTCTTCTTACTGTTTTACTATTTAATGAAATTCTTAGAGAAAGCAAATCTTAAATCTTGCGTCTGATGTTAGATTCTAGGTGTTCCTGACAGTGATCCCTATTTGATCTCAAGTTTCGGAGAGAACAGGGGACTGGTGAACAATTTAAAGCCACTTCAGAGGCAGTGGGGAGGTCACCCAAATTTTTATTCCCTTGAAATAATTTAGATCATTATACGTACACCAATGTATCTTATCAATTTGTAATTTAAGAATTTTTCGTGTATTTGCTAACATCTCTTCTTTAAAAATAGTATTTTTCCAAGTAACCACGACTTAATCTCTGTTACTCAAAATCCACATTAAGTTTTTTTTTGGTTTTTTGTTCCTGGTGCAGTTCGTCTCTCAGAATAATAACACTTTGGAATGACAGTCTTGATTTTTCAGCCGATAAAGCAATTTGAAAAATAGAGGAAAACTGTTTTTTGATTATCTTATTTTCTTTTAAAAAATTGTGTTCCTTTTGTCTGCAGTTGGTAGCAAATGGATAATGCAGCACAAAGCCATTGAGATTCTGCAGTGTATTAATGTAAAAATGTATCCTTGCAGAAGAATTTATCTAAGCATCAGTATGTATTTTCTACCAGCTCTAAATACTGAAATACAAGTACCTACATATTTTATCAATAAAATTTATTTGAACCTGTGGTTCTTACAGTTGACTATTCTCAGCATTTATGAACCTCATAATAAGTTCAAATCGAACAAAAAGTGACACCAGTAAACTATTAGGTTTCGTTTTCTTTTTTTTGTTGTTGATTGTTTCTTCATCTCTTGACTGTATTGGGGGAAGAAAAAAATCTGTCTGATATTGTTAGGTTAGACACTGAATCACTTGATGGAGATAGCCCACCATCCTTGCCTTTTCTAAATGTAATTCCAGGTCACAGGACTCAGTATAATTCACCCCTTTGTGCTTTTTTGAACCTAGAGAAACTTCTCTATCATTTTTAACAGGGCAGTTATAGTACCAAAATAAAGTGAGACTTTGAGCCGTTTCTCTAAAGCCTCTAAAATTAAGTCAGAGAAGAAAGCAAATAGTTGAGACACTATATAGTTTTTAGAAATGAGTCATTTTGATAGTTATGATGGTGAACTCTGATTTCCTTCACTTCTGAGGCCAAAAGGGAATATTTCAAAATTGAGATGTTTAATATTACTTAAAATGTTAAATTTGAGGGTTCTTTGGTTATTTTCATGTGACTATATTTTTAACTTGATAAATAGTGAAAATATGTGGTAAAAATTATAATTCTTTCTGTGACTTGAATTAAAATGATAAATAAATATATGCTGAAGAGCTTTGTTCCAGGAGTATTTAACATAAGTAATAAACTTCATGTTCCTAAATTAGAAACACATTATAAAGAAGATTTACCTGGTTATAAATAGCTCTAACATATGGCAGGATGCCTTCTTTCGTTCATAGTTAGCTTGTATATATAAAAGTGACTTCTTTTTTTAATGATTTGGGTTTGAAAAGTAAAGATTAAAAAAAAAAACCCAAAAATTAAACTCGTAAGCAAATTTAACAGATACCTCTGAGCTATTTTTTATGTCTTTTGTATACACTTGCCCCTCCCCTAAAATAATTTTTATATATATTCAATTTCAGTGATACAACATTGGAACTTAGTGTTATGCCAAAAGATGAAGACATTCTCCAAGTGGTAAGTTTTATTTATTTAAATCTGAATTGTTCAACAGTCTCAAACACTAGTAAAAATCCTTTAAAGATGGTGGAGGTGGACAGAATGAAAGATTCTGGGGAAATTGAGCAGAGTCTGGGATTCTCTATATTTTACCAAAAAACAAATAAACAAACAAAAAAATTTTTCAACAAAAAAAAATCATCAATTTTTACAATCAAGTGACATAAGAATGTTCTATTCATTTTGACAGTGAATTTCTGTTGTTGCCATTTGGAAGGAAATTCCTAAAGAGTTTGCCCTGGTGTTACAGCCTAGGTAGTCCTTTGACCAGAAGTCATAGTTCAGGGCATAGTATATATCCCCAGGAATTAGAATCGTTTTTTTTTTTTTTCTTATGAGAACAGAGATTTTGTGAAAGCCATTTCTTAATTTTTCAATATGTATGACTGTTTGTAAATTAACCTACCAAGCAATGTTGGTAACAGTTCAATCTATTCCATTAGAAGAAAGGTTCGCAATGAATGAAGTCTACCCTGTGAAGGAAAAATGTCAGGGTCTTCAAGAAGAAATTATACTATATTGAAGTCTTTAGTATTTAGCCTAAATTTTTCCTCATTTTCAGAAAGAAAATAAGTTGAATAGAATCCTTAACTATTTTATTGGGCTTAAATATTGCTGAAAGTAAAAAGAAGTAAAACATACATAAATTTATAAACATATATAAATTTCATTCAAGAAAATACTAGTTTTCCTCAATTGACTTTGTAGTTTAGTAGAATAAAATAGCATCAGTAAAAGCTTTGAAGTAACACCCTCTAAGCTTCAGTGACCACTGAAGTTTGTGTTTTTCCTTTTAGCAAATAATTGTGTGTGTGTGTGTGTGTGTGTTTTTTTATTCAAGTACAACAGGGAGCTCATGGAATCTTTGTGATGGGAATGGAAAGGGTAAAGTCATGTTTTTCATTTGTAAGGCATTAGTTTGAATTTAGTTTAAAATAAGTCCTAAGATCTTCTGTAAACAATTTTTTTTCTTTAAGAGAGAGAGAGTGAGTGAGAGAGCACGAGAGAGGGGCAGAGGGAGAAGGAGAGAGAGAATCTTACACAGGCTCCCCACTCAGCACAGAGCCTGACACGGGGCTCAACCTCACAACCACAAGATCATGACCTAAGCTGAAATCAAGAGTTGGACCCTTAACCGACTGAGTCACCCTGGTGTCCCAAAATGTTTGTGTTTTTTTTTTTTTAACAGAAATGTGATTAAAGCTGGTCCTAGTGATTCAATTTATCCACTGACATGTAAAGTATAATTGACTAAAATCCATGGAGACCCATCTTATGTTTTCCAGGCATAGGCATGCGGATTGTATTTAGGAATGGCTTTTTAGCGATAACAGATCACCCTCCTCACGTACATAATTCTTCTGGCGTTGGGAAGTCTCAACGAGGAAAGTGCACCTGTCCAGGGTAGCTGTCCTAGGCAAGTAGAACTAGCTTGGAGTACCCACCCTGGTACTTGAGCAGAGTAGGAGAGCCGCAGACGTAACCACTGAAGGCAATGGGAGTCACCGGATTAGAAATAAATGAGGGACTCCAGGCTGATGTTCCTCCTACACAAGATGATGGCACAGATGTGGAGGAGGCCTTCCCTTGAATCCTCCTTGGCAATTTGATGACTCAAAGATAGAAGGCATTTCCAAAACAGAACTGTTTTCTCATCTTCAGTGGACTCTTTCCTTGCCAAGGTGAAGGCACTGGGGTGGATGCTGTTTAGAACAGGTCTCGTTTCACAGAATGCCTGGAGTTGTACTGAATTCCTAGGGCAGGAATCAAGCACAGAATTACCGTCGCAGCCTGCTGTGTGGTTGATGAAGAGTATCAATGTGGAAGCGGCAGCGGTGGAGGGAATAATTTTCTAATTTCACGATCAGTGGAAAATTAGGTTAATTAGCCTGTCGTGTTATATTTTATTTAGGATATGTGTATTTAAAACAAAGGCAAAATACAAAGTATTACAAACACAGGGAAAAATTGGTGCACTTGAGTGGCGTGAGCACACGGATCTACAAAGCTCATTAGTAAAAGGTCGTGGCAAGGGGCGCCTGGGTGGCTCAGTCGAGTCGGTTAAGCGTCCGACTTCGGCTCAGGTCGTGATCTCGCGGTCCGTGAGTTCGAGCCCCGCGTCGGGCTCTGTGCCGACAGCTCAGAGCCTGGAGCCTGTTTCCGATTCTGTGTCTCCCTCTCTCTGACCCTCCCCCGTTCATGCTCTGTCTCTCTCTGTCTCAAAAATCAATAAACGTTAAAAAAAAAAAAAAAAAATTTAAAGGGCGTGGTAAAATTGTAACAAAATTCATTTTTAAAACGTTATTTGAATGATTTTAATCTTAAGAGATTAAAAGCATATGCCCTGAATGATAAAAGAAAACCACACTTTTAAACTCAGCCTTCATTCCCATTTGAACGTACTGTAATTCATGAGAAAATCAAAGGAGTGTATATAATTAATGCCTACTATGCATTGTTCCCTAAAGGATTTTAGAAGGTGGCACCTTCTTTTTCTGCATAAATGTTTTTAGCTGGGATATCTATGAGTGTCATTTTTTAAAGCTATTGCAAAACACAAAGAGAATCTGGGATTTAAAAAAAAAAAAACATACGTAGAAATTGTTATAACAGATTCTAGAGTTAAAATGTTCTGTAAAGGCCTTAAGTATTTATCTTGGTCTTAAGTCTGGTACCCAAAGTATATGCTTTAAAGACGTATTTGTCCCTGTTGAGGTTGAATATTCATTGTAAAGAAAAAGTAAACATGAACATTTTTACGACCACTGTAAAAATTACTCACCCAAGTGAAAGCTTCTCGTAGTTTGTATGTGTTTGCCTGGGTGACAGCAGGGCTGTGTGTCCATGGAATTTTCTTTTCTAAAGTGATATATGGACCAAATTGTTCTAGAGGCGCTCGGCTCATCTTGGCATAGAAGATTTAATTTGGTTTAAAATTCGACTCATGGAAGGATAGGTATGTAGTAATAAATTTCATAATTGCAGATGACCAGTCATATAATATTGAAAAACATGAAGTAAAACGAAGAACAATTCATTGTGTTCCTACTAGTGCCATTAGTAGTGCTCCTGTACCCACAGCCTCCTTTTCTAAACCAACATCTATTTTCTAGATGAGCAATATGAATAGTATTACATTCATTTTAGTCATTTTGACATATTTTATAATGGTAGTTTAGACTGTGATATCTTAGCTTCATATTTTTAAGGTATTATCACAAAATAAAAAACTCTTTCTGTTCCATTTTCAAAAAAACAAAACCAAAACCAGAAGGGTTGTTTCGTTACCCTCCCAAATGTCGGCCATGCATGAAGTCATCAAGTCACCTAAAAAGGGATTGCTGCCTGAAGAGAACCCTTTCTTGAACGGGCTCGAGATAGGAGATCTCGACCTGACCATTCTTGTCAGTGGATGCATCGTGAGATTTTGTTAGGCGTTTGGCTTACTGGATTCCAAATCAAATTTTAGGTTGATTAGTCCTTATAGCTGTGGAGATTTGTGGGCATGTCTAGTGTTTGACCAGGGCACTCTGAGCCTGCTTTTGCTGTTGTGCGTTAATAAACACAGCAAGGTTAAACAGCTTTTCTAGTAGACAGGGGAGGAAGCAACAGTGTTAGGACTTGAACCCAGGTAGGTCTGAGACCAAAGCCTATTCTTTAAACTGAACCGCAGCCCTTTACTGCCAACAGGTGCAGATGAGGAGTTAAGTGGCTTAGCATAGTCACATGGTCACTGTCAGTTTTAAATATTTATAATTCTAACATGCTTGTAAAGCCACAAATAATTTAGAAAGATATAAAGTTCTCACACCACCCCCTTCTTCCACACCCCACCTTGCCATGTTTGGCGTGTATTTTATTATACAGACAGACATGTAATTATTTTTTATTTTATCATAGGTAATATTATAAATTAATAGATCAGCCTGTTAAAGGTGAAATGGTAGGCAGGAATTTCAGTCTTACCGACTTAGTTATTCTGCAGGGGTTTTTTTGTGGGTTTTTGTTTGTTTGTTTGTTTTTATCATCTATTAGGCAATAAATTTGGAATAGTAATAGTATTGTAATGGTAATAGGTATGGTAATTGCGGTTTTGGTTCAACTCTACTGAAACCGAACTGGGAGATTATTTTAGGATGAGTTACTATTAGATACTATACATAGAATCGAGATCCAGACTGTTAAAATTAAATTTTATTTAATATGCTCTCTGCAGTTCTGATTCCAGATGACGAATTCTGTGGGTCACCTTTCTTTCCTTACCTTCCTCACCCCCCATCCCCTCTCTTTTTAAAGAACCTTTTGGATCTGTAGGCAGGGCTGTTGCTACTCTGTTTTCATTTGGAATGGCTTTATTTTTAAAATATGAGCTTTTAAACTACTAAACTACTATAAGGTATAAAAATTAACTACTAAGTAAAGGAAATCCAAGGAAGAATATTGAGTGGTATATAAAAGGGCTAAATGTAAAAAATGGGCTAGACTTTTTTTGTCATAGCCTGTTGAGTTCAATGGAGGAAAATTTAAGTGTTTTCTAATTCCATCAAAACATCTGCATATGTTGTGAGGTATCCATTTGGGCTTAAATCAAATGTAAAAATAAACATTACTAAGAGCCAAATAATGCAGTTCTTATGACATTGGTTTCAAAAATTGCTGGGCCATGTCATTTCAGACAAACTTAATACACATGATGTTGACATTATTATAAAAGAATATAAATTGGCATCGTTACATATGAATTACTTTGTTTACATGATATTTTGTGCTATTTAATTGGTGCCCGCTGACAATTCAGATTCCCAATATGTAGGAATGTATGTAGTTACAACACTCATGTCAGGTCATGATGTCTTAATGGAAGAGTTGGTACTTTTCAACCAAGCACTTGAGAAAAAGTATCCCACAGTCACAGCTGTGAGCAGGTTATAGAGTTTTTGGTTCTGTTCCCAGAAGGTAAAACCTTATCAGTGGGTTCCTGTTCACCTCGAGAGGTTGTATATTGTAATCCATCCCAGGTGATCCACCCAACGTTTGCTCCAGCCCTGATTAATACTTTCCTCCTTGAAAGAGTCTAAAGTGGTCCTTAGTAGGCAGCTTGTTTTCCAGAGGAATACTTAAAAGCATCATGGGAGAAGAGGATTCTTTAAAATGTGTATTGTCTATTCCTAATTTACTTCCCTAAACTTATTTTGGAGCTAATTTATGTTTGTAGCATAGCCCTGAGAGTAGCCGTAGAAGTGTGTTCCCCTAGCATAATTCCCAGGTATGTCCATGACCTACCTGGACACATACAAAGCCACAATGGTCGAGGGCACTGCTGATTTGCCTGTGGATGTTAATGGAATGGCATTGGACCCCAAATTTTATGAGAATGAGGAACTTTCAAGGAGACAGATAAACAAGCTGTTTAGTGTACATGAACTCTGAGACTGTGTAAGGAAATTCAGTAATGCTCTTGAGTGAATTCATATTTTACTCATCTCAATTATATCCGCTTCTATTAGTCTGTGTAGAATATGCTGTTTAGTTAGTCCACTGTTGACGTGTGGTCCGTGTGTATGTATGTGAGGACCCACTTTGCCATAACTTTACCCAGAAGTGGGGACCCATGAATGTAGGCTTTTTAGTATTGAGATTTGTTATTTGTGCTCTTAGATAGAGATAGTTGAAGTATGTCAAATATTTTTTTCAAGTTTTTAATAGTTCTTGTTATATACTTTTATTATTAAGATAATATTCCTTTCCAAAATTTGAATAAAGGAGGTATCCCTAAGTTATTAGTTCTAGAATAGTACTTCCCAGCAGAAATTCCAGTTGTATTAAAACCCCTTCAGGGGCGTCTGGGTGATTCAGTCAGTTAAGCATCTGACTTTAGCTCAGGTCATGATCTCGCAGCTCTTGTGGGTTCGAGCCCCGTGTCGGGCTCTGTGCTGACTGCTCAGAGCCTGGAGCCTGCTTCCAATTCTGTGTCTCCCTCTCTCGCTGTCCCTCCCCCACTTGTGCTCTGTCTCTGTCTCTGTCTCTCTCTCTCAAAAATAAACATTAGAAAAAAATTTTTTTAAACCTTCAAAAAATACGAGTGCTACAGCCGAATAAGCTTGTCATTTCCCCTTGAGTTTAATAATGTACATTAATGTAGTAGAGGTTTTGAGAAGGCAGGGAGCCTACCAATCAATCCTTCACTACATCATTGAGCATGGAGAATACTCTCCTCCCCCTCCCTTTCAGGTGATGCTTAATAAAATTGCACAAACACACTGTGGGAAATACTGTACCAGACTGTTCACTCATCCAGAGGCAATTTTCCTGCCATGGAAAAATATTGGTGTGAATATAATCAGCATCGAAAAGATAGTCTTGTTATGGGCATATACCCATGTATATTTTGATTGACTGTCTTCATGCCTTAAAAATATTATGGCATGCATGTTTTCTTTTATCTACTCACTCAGCTTTTTCACCGCATTCTTGTTTTCTGTAATATTCATTATAAGTTTTAAAGAATTACTCTGGAAGTAATATTTTTATGTCTATTCAGTAATTGTTTTCTTAACCTAGTAAAACAGGACAAAAGGTACAGTGTTGAAAGATCTCAATTTTTGAGCGAAACATATTTAATAAAACAGTCAGTTTTTCTTTCCAAGTCATAGTGTAAAGACAGCTCCCGTCCGCTGACAGCTTGTGGTCGTGCTCTGATTTACCGGGGAAGGAGGAGGTTGTACTATTTTAAATGCATAATAGAGCATTCGTTTCGTCATCTGGAAGCAGAGATGGAAGCAGCTCAGGGGAAATGAGAGACCTCAATGTTGCTCTTGCGGAAGGGAAGCTTTGTGGCAGAGTATCAGACAGCAGCGCAGATGGAAGACAAAAGCTGTCAGGAGTGCATGTCACCACATGTATTTTGCTCTCAGAAATGGTAGACGAATCAAATAAGAACCAGATAAAAGCCTGAGAAAAAGACGCTCAGAAGGATACCGAAGTTACTCTTTACGCTTCACTGCCCTTTACTTCTCTTGGTACCTTCCAGAGAAATCAGTATAGATGTATTTTTAGCTTGCTGTTTCCAGCATCAGTATGACAACATGATTCTGTCTTTATATCAGTAAGCAGCTTCTACTGTGTTTTCCCATTTTCTGCTAGCTACAGTTTACAAAGGATGTCACAGCTCTGGTAAGAAATGCACAGAAGCCATTTCCTTGCTTTTTAAGTTATGTTTTATAGAGATTTGTAATCAGCCCACCTATTAAAACTGTAAGTCTGCTTTAGCGAAATCCCTCCATAGTGTTAATCTTACTAATTTGCAGAATGTGTTTGTGATGTATGGTTTTCTTTATTTTCTTTTTTTTTGTTTGTTTTATGTTTGGTTTTCTTTTGAATCCTGTGCATAACTGGTATGAAAACATAACATTTACCTGTATGTGTATTTTTTTAAGTATCTCACCCTCTCTGTTTCCTTGGTACTTTGCTGTTATGTTCGTGGCTGCACTTGGGCTTTGCAAGCTGTCTGATGCAAAGGCAGGATGTGATGATAGACATGAATTTAAGCTTGTTTTGATTAGGGGAGGATGTGTAACATGATACCACACCTCACTGTCTCAGATGCTGACATAGTCCTCAGTTACATCCATTGGTTCTGTTTTATTGTGTCTCTGTCTTTAATTTCAGTTATTTTGAAGTTTTAAAATATATGGCTAGCTAATTTCACCAGTAATGGATAAAAAATAATTTGAGCTGCATGCCAGCCTATTAGTAATAGAGAAATGTCTCCTTATAGTAAGAGACCAAATAAATTTGTGCAATGTAATTTTGCATTTGCTTAAAATAAATAAAAATTATGTACAGAGAGATGAATTACTTTTTTCATATTTTGGGGTCTTTAATATACATGCTTACTTTAAACATGCCTATTTTCTCTGATTTTAAATACTAAAATGTTTAGCATGGCTTAGGACTTAATTTATCAAAATGGATTATTTTTAAGGACTCAGTAATCATGAATCTACAAGACACTGCTCAATATGTTACATTTAATTTATGCTAGCGGTGGTGCTTAAGATAAAAAGGCATTTGGCTAAGATTTTTAATATTTTCACCTTCACTCTGGCAAAAGATCAAAATGTTCTCTGGCAAAATGATCAGAATGTTGCTGGGATTTCAGGCAGCCATTTAACCTGTCAAATGCTGAAAGATCATCAAACTTGACTGGGGAAAATTTTAGAAGCAACAAGGCTGTATCTAATTGGCTAGGGGGAAATTTGGTATGTTTCAGTCTTTTGAGAAAACAGGCAGTTGTCATTTCTATTTGTTGCAAATTCTACAATTTATTTGATTTCTGAAAGACTAGCCCTTTTCTAAATTTGTGGAGCATCCTTATGTTGTGTTTGCATGCTTGCTTTAGCGAATGTCACTTAGGAAGAAGGCAGGGCATGGTAAAATAAAATAGTGCATCGCAAGAACGGAAGCTGTTGTTCTTTCTGTGAATTTTAAATGACGCCTTTTTCTCGTTTCCATGTAGGCGTATTCTCAAGATGCCTACCTGAAAGGCAATGAAGCCTACAGTGGAAATGCCCGCAATATACCTGAACCCCCACCAATTTGCTATCCCTGGCTGCCATCTGCCCCTTCAGCCATGGCACAGCCAGTTGAAATCTCTCCTCCAGATTCATCATCGAGCAAACCACAAACCACTACGCCAGTACTGACGCAGCCTGGCAGGGCCTATAGAATGGAAATACAAGTGCCTCCATCACCAACAGATGTTGCAAAGTCCAACACAGCGGTGTGTGTTTGCAATGAAAGTGTAAGGACTGTCATTGTACCTTCTGAGAAGGTTGTAGATTTGTTAACTAATAGAAACAACCACACAGTTCCTTCACATAGAACTGAAGAGGTGAGGTATGGCATAAATGAGCAGACCGCTTTGAAAACAGTGTCAAGAACCACATCGCCACCATCATCAGTTCCCACTGCCCATCTGATTCATCAGACGACAGGCTCCAGATCGTTGGAACCTTCTGGAATCTTACTTAAATCCGGCAATTACAGTGGACATTCAGAAGGAATCTCAAGCAGCAGACCTCAAGCTGTGGATTCTCCTTCTGTCTCTGTTAATCACTATTCTCCAAATTCCCATCAGCACATAGACTGGAAAAACTATAAAACTTACAAAGAGTATATTGATAACAGACGATTGCACATAGGCTGTCGGACGATTCAAGAAAGACTAGATAGTTTAAGAGCAGCATCTCAGAGCACAACGGATTATAACCAGGTGGTACCAAACCGCACTACTTTGCAGGTACGACGTCGAAGCACCTCTCACGATCGAGTGCCGCAGTCTGTTCAGATCCGACAGCGCAGCGTGTCCCAGGAGAGGCTGGAGGATTCTGTGTTGATGAAGTATTGCCCACGAAGTGCGTCTCAAGGAGCGCTGACATCTCCGTCTGTTAGTTTCAGTAATCACAGAACTCGTTCATGGGATTATATCGAGGGACAGGGCGAAACCTTAGAAAACGTCAGTTCTGAAGGTCAAATACCCGATTCAAATGGAGAGCGAAAACAGACTTATAAGTGGAGTGGATTTACCGAACAGGATGATAGACGAGGTATTCATGAAAGACCTCGACAGCAAGAAATTCATAAGTCTTTTCGAGGTTCAAATTTTACCGTGGCCCCGAGCATCGTTAATTCTGATAACAGGCGAATGACTGGCAGAGGAGTGGGGTCTGTGTCTCAGTTTAAAAAAGTGCCACCAGATCTGAAAACACTGCAGTCCAACAGAAATTTTCAGACTACCTGTGGAATGTCATCGTCTCGAGGTATTACACAAGACAGGTCACCTCTTGTGAAAGTCCGAAGTAATTCTCTGAAAGCGCCTTCTACGCACGTCACCAAACCATCGTTTAGCCAGAACTCACTTGTCTCTGTCAAAGACCAAAGACCAGTAAATCACTTGCATCAAAACAGTCTATTGAATCAGCAGCCGTGGCTGAGAACCAAAAGTGCCCCGGATCACCAAGTGGAGACGGGGAAACCCCCCTCTTTACCTGGAGCTTCTGTTAAGCCTGTCCCTCAGATGAGTGAGAACTACGGCGCTTCGGATTTAGAATTACCTGCCCCTCAAAGAAATCAAGATTTAACTCTGCAAGAGGCTGAAATGCAGGAATCGAATACCTTAGATAATAAAGAAACTGTCATCCTAAGAGAAAAACCTCCATCTGGCCGCCAAACACCACAGCCTTTAAGGCATCAGTCTTACATCTTGGCAGTAAATGACCAGGAGGCCGGGTCAGACACCACCTGCTGGCTGCCTAATGATGCGCGCCGAGAGGTCCATATAAAAAGAATGGAGGAAAGGAAGGCCTCAAGTACCAGCCCACCTGGGGATTCCTTGGCATCAATCCCGTTTATAGGTGAGCTTATTCACAGCCCGTGGCTACTGTGTCAAATATTTTGCAGATCTTTTCAGCAAAGTATTATTTCTAGTTCAACGGGCACAAAAATTGTACGCTCGGATTTTAAAACACTTGTTCCGAATCTCCTGCACCAAGCTAAGACCAGAGCCATGAGCTCTTACCCTCAAAAATTATTTCAAGTGACTGTTTGCCTTTTTTATTTTAACATTATGCTCTCAATACTTTTTTTTCTTTTTCTTGAATAAGACAGAATTTCCCTATCTGGGCCCAAGGGACTCAGCAAACCAAATCGTACCCAGTTGACGATAATATCTGAACCGAAAGCCAAGTAGAACAGTGTTAATAATTAGTCATCGACCTTTCATTTATGCAGTGCTTTTTACTTTATTATTTCTTATTTCTTTGGCTTGAATGAATAGACCTCCTCGTTGGCAAGTTACTTTGTCTTGGAGTGAATCTTGGGATAGGTTTGGAAAAATTACTTAAATTACAAGCATGTGCCCCAATATGGAACAGCTGTTATGTTTACTTAGGCTTTGTCTGCTCCCATGCACCCTAGATATATTCTCCACAATGCAGCCAGTGTGGTGTTTTAAAAATGTAAATCGGGCATCTGGGTGGCTCAGTCAACGGTTAAGCTTACGACTCTTGGTTTCTCCTCAGGTCATGATGTCGCCATTCATGAGTTTGAGCCCTGCATCAGGCTCTGCACTGTGCAGAGCCTACTTGGGGTTCTCTCTCTCTCTCTCTCTCTCTCTCTCTCTCTCCCTCTCTCTGCCCCTCCCCAATTTGCACAGTCTCTGTGTCTCTCAAAATAAATAAACTTAAAATAATAAAATAACAGTGTAAATCAGATCATTCCACTCCTCTGACCAGAAAGCCCTGTTTACTTTCCTCATTACCCAGAATACAATTTCAAATCCTTCCGTGGCCTGCAGGGCCCTCCGTGATGTGCCCCACAACAGCCTCCACTTCTCTGATCACTTCTCCTGTCCTCTGTGCATGTGTAACCCATCGTCAGCCACCCCAGCCTCCTTGCCCTTCTGGAACATGCCAGGCATGCTTCAGGGCCCTAGCACTGCCAGTTCCCAGCCCTGGAACACATTCCATAGATAGTCACAAGACTCCCTCGCTGCATTTGGGTCTGTGCTCAAGTTAGTACTTTATCAAAGCAGCTTTTCCTCACCAGCCTGTCTAAAATAGGTACCCCCCCCCCCACAACATACACAGAACCTGACATTCTCTATCCCCTTAAGCTACTTTATTTATCTTCATACTGCTTGTTTCCACTTGACATGTTTTATATTTTTTACTACACGTTTCTCTGTAGAACTAAAACATATGCTACATGAGAGCCAGGATTTTAGATCTGTTGTCTACGTCTGTAATCTCAATACCTAGAACACTGCCTGACATGTTCAACATGATATTTGTTGAAATAATAGGCTAAGGATAATGTTTGAGATGATGGTTAAATGTATAGCAAAATAAAAAAGTTCTCATCATAGTTACTATGCAGCTCTAACGCACATAATCTGCTCACAGGATTATCTTGTATGTCTTTAGAATTACCTTTCCCTAATAATGCGAAGTTTAAGCTATAGAGAGATTAAGTAACTTCCCTGAAGTCACACAATTAATAGACAGTAGAGACTGACACTTGGCCCTCTGACTCAGCCTCATCACAGAGCACGGCTCCAGAGCACACCATTTATATAGATGCATTGTGAGGAGCGCCCCCTGGAGTTGTGTGATGCAGGGGCCTTCTTTTGAGGCCACGGCCTGTACTCATATCCTGTTAACCCCATAAGTTCAGGAAGAGTTCTCCATAATTTTATAGTATATTGTGCTTCTCTTTGAGCAACATTTCAAGGTTTTTTCTTTTCTAGAGAAACTTTTTGTTTTAATGTTTTTATTTCATTTTTAGAGACAGACAGAGAGTGAGCGGGGGAGGGGCAAAGAGAGGGAGACACAGAATCCGAAGCAGGCTCCAGGCTCTGAGCTGTCAGCACAGAACCTGATGTGAGGCTTGAACTCACGAGCCGTGAGATCATGACCTGAGCCGAGAGATCATGACCTGAGCCGAAGTCGGATGCTTCACCGACTGAGCCACCCAGGCACCCTTCTAGAGAAACTTTTTAAATCTACTGAGCTATTGGACAGTCAGGCAACACTATCAGAATCAGCCTTTTTTTTTTTTTTAATGTTTGTTTTTGAGACAGAGAAAGTGCACGTTCGTGTACGCGAGAGGTGGGGGAGGGGCAGAGAGAAAGGGAGACAGAGGATCTGAAGTGGGCTCCTCGCTGACAGCAGAGAGCCCATTGTGGGGCTTGAACTCACAAACCTGAAGACCATGACCTGAGCCGAAGTTGGACGCTCAGCCAGCTGAGCCACCCAGGCCCGCAGAAACCTTTTGAGAAAGTTCTGTGTAACTTGTATTTTTTTATAAATATTATATATTCAAGTTATAAACATTGCAGGGAATCTCAACCTAAATTGTACTCAAATTTATATCCATACCCTTAAGTCCAAGCTCAGAGAATAGAACTTTGCCATAAATGGAATCTTATACATCATCTAGATATTTTTTAGAAAATAACTGAGGACTAACGATTGTTTTATGATTATTTTTAAACATAAAAGTCCCTACAACTTGCGGTTTTATTTGATAAGCCTATGAGATTATACCAGAATAATGACATCGTATTTTCTTCCTACTTGATAAGAATAATATAATCAGATTATATTGGAATAATAAAAAATGTGCTAGGTATATCTTTTAATAGTTCTTCCTAGTTATCTACGCGCTGAATAAATCAAAAACTCAGTTGTTAGGGGTGCCTGGGTGGCACAGTTGGTTAAGCATCTAACTCTTGATTTCAGCTCAGGTCATGATCTCAACAGTCCGTGAGTCGGAGCCCCTTGTCAGGCTCTGTGCTGACCTAGCAGAGCCTGCTGTGGATTCTGTCTCCCTCTCTTTCTGCCCCTCCCCTCTTGCTCTCTCTCAAAAATAAATAAACATTAAAAAAAAATCCACTGCTATTGAAGAGAGAACTTTGGCTAATATATAAAATAAAAATCCTTATAATTCTATATGCATATGGATTTAGAGACATTATTAAAATAAACTATTTTGTTTAGTCACTAAAAATAAAAATGCTCAACTTACTAGTTCTGGTCACATTCTACTTTAAGTACTTTTTAGTACAATTTCATATTTACCTCCTAAAGCCTTAATATATAGCATATGGTTACTGTAGTGTGTAAGTTATACCATAACCAGTGGAATAGGGCAGGATAACAAACTGAAAGACAAACACAGTATTTATTTCCCTCTGTTTCTGTATGTAAAAGTTGTCCACAACACAAGAATTCTTAAAAGTTTCTATGCCCTGGTGGAATAATGCCAGGCCTCCTGAGTTTTTAATTGTATGCTGTTGGAAGTAAAGGCATTGAAAAGAATTGTAGTATTTATCTAATTTTTAGAACATAATATCAAAAGTATAATTTCTTTTGCTTAATATTCTTGCTTTTTTCTTTTTAATGTTTACTTACTTATCTTAGAGAGAGACAGAGAGAGAGAGAGAGAGCATGAGCAGGGGAGGAGCAGACAGAGAGCAAGAGAGAGGATCCTAAGCAGGCTCTGCACTATCAGCAGAGAGCCCAATGCGGGGCTCAAATAGGGCTCAAACTCACAAACTGAGACATGACCTGAGCCAAAATCAAGAATTGGACACGTAACTGACTGAGCCACCCAGGTGCCCCAATATACTTGCCTTTTTACTACAAAAAGTGTTTAGCTCTTCAGTAACCCAAATCCTGCACTTTCACCTTGGAAGTCCAAAAAGTACTTATTAGAGACTGTGTTGTTGAATAGATAAGTAACTGATCAATGAAAGAACTTTTAGATTTCATTAAGTATAAGTTCTGTAACTTAATATTGACATCCTTTTATCATTTTATAGTGTTACCTGACTCATACGTGTTTCTCTTTCCAATCTAGTTATTTTTAAAAATTTTATATATATATTATAAAAGTGGGATAGACATCAGCACTGAAATGAAGTAAAATAGACTATTTGCAGTGTTTCCCAGTATATTTTCAGGGAACATTAATTCCATTTGATTAAGGAGAAAAAAAGAAAAACAGGGATCAAATAAATTGAGAAATGCTGGGTTTAAATAGCTATACAAGTTTTATTTGTCTTTCCCATAAGACTCTTAGACTCATTGATGTGCTACTCTATATTTTCTAGGTAGGTAGGATATAATACAATTTTTCTCAGAAATATTTGACCATGAGCCCTTTTATTTACAGTATCCCTGTTTAATGTATCATAAAACACTTTGGAGAATATACTTCATGGTATTTCATGGAACATTTAAAGGGAAGAAATCAAGATTTGCTTTTATATTATCATACTCCAGAATCTTAATTTCTGTGATTTTAATAATTATTTTTGGGGGGCGCCCTGGTAGCTCTGTTGGTTGAGTGTCCAACTTCGGCTCAGGTCATGATCTCGTGATTTGTGAGTTTGAGCCCCGCGTCGGGCTCTGGTGCTGACGGCTTGGAGCCTGGAGCCTGCTTCGGATTCTGTGTCTCCCTCTGTCTCTGTCTCTCTCTCTGCCCCTCTCCCACTCATGCTCTGTCTCTCCCTCAAGAATAAACAAACATTAAAACAAATTTTTTAAAATTATTTTTTGTTATTTGAAAACATTATAAATGAATGCAAAAAATAATAAGTGCCTTGGCTTTATTCCCAAAATACCAGAGAATGGAGCCAATTCATTTATTTAGTTATTTATAATACAGAGCAAATGATAAGTCTTACAGAGAGAAAATTTTCCAACATTTTGTTACAGATTTATTAATATTTCTTTTGGTTCACAAAGATTTAGAGAAGTGAAGAAAAGAAACCATTTTATTTGTTCTTAAATTAGGAATATCAGTCATTGACAGTAATTTGCTTACCCCCCAGCCACAGTTTATAAAGCTTCACAGTAAGTACTGAAAATAAATTTTGACTTCTTTCACGAGTAAACGCAAAACACAAAATGAGTAATGAGCTTATAAGTAATTTGACATCACAATAGTAGGACTTCAGGTGTATTCCACCATGTGGACTTTCTACATTTCTTTATACTACTCATATAATTGTATATAAATATAAATATAAATATAAATATAAATATAAATATAATTGTTGTTAAAGAAACTATAGCTGTATTACCCACGCTCAGATTTCATTTCAAATATATTTCCCTCTTTTTTTTTTTTTTTTTTTTGCCATATTTCTAATACCCCTTCTTGTTCTCGCCCCAAAGCTGGCCAATATGCATGTACTTAGTGTTAGCCTACGTAAAATTGAATTAGATTGGTACAACCTTACTAGTCCTGCCATTTTAAACCAATTCAGGAGTTTTAAAGCTTGTGAGATACACATCTAGATTATAGTGTCCAAAATTTACCCCAAAGGAATGGGAGTGGGTGACTATCACCCTATACACCCCTTCCCCTCTGGGAGCTCTAGTCGCCTATTAGAGGCAATGCACTGAGCACCCAGTCCCTCTTTTATACTAGTACATAGATACTTTCTACAAAGCAACTAATCTACAAAGAGAAAAACTATACTCCTCGTCTTACAGTCTTTTCATATACTAAGATATGACTCCATTGGTACTTAAAACTTAGATTGAGATTTTTGCTTAGATTAGATTTGCTTAGATTTACATCTCCATAAAGTTTTCAAAATTCTTCTCACTTCTTAGTCTTTCAAAACATCATCTATCTCAGGGACACCTGGGTGGCTCAGTCGGTTAAGCATCCAGCTCTTGATTTGGGCTCAGGTCATGATCTCACCGTTCGTGAGATCCACGTCAGGTTCTGCACTGATGGTGTGGAGCCTGCTTGGGATTCTCTCTCTCTCTCTCTCCCTCTCTCTCTCCCTCTCCCTCTCCCTCTCCCTCTCCCTCTCCCTCTCCCTCTCCCTCTCTCTCACCCTCCCTCTCCCTCCCTCCCTGCCCCACTCTCATGCATGCTTGCTCTCTCTCTCAAAAAAAAAAATAATAAACATTAAAAAAATCATCTATCTCATAGGAAGATACAGTATTTTGGTTATTAAAAATAACCAAATCTGAAAATGGCTTTCACAAAGCCAAATGTTTACTTAAATGCATGTCACTGAGCTGATTATTAAAGAAGCTTGGCCATAATAATTCCTATTGTGATAATGAGTTGAATTATTATTTAAAAATGGAGATAGTTGAATTAGGTGATGGCACCCCTTATCAGTTTATAATAGGACTTGCAGTTTCAGGAACTCTAGTTATAACTAATGAAGAGTTTCAGTAAGTAGAGATCTGTTGCTTAATGATCAGAGATGAGAAATATATGTTAATATATTAGTGGCTTATTTTTTTAAAGTTTATTTTAAGAGAGAGAGTGAGAGACTGAGAGAGAGAGAGAGACAATGAGCGCATGAACTGGGGAGGGACAGAGAGAGAGAATCCCAAGCAGACTCTGTGCAATCAGCACGGAGCCTGATGTGGGGCTCAAACTCATGAAACGTTGAGATCATGACTTGAGCCGAAATTAAGAGTTGAAGGCTTAACTGACTGAGCCACCCAGGCGCCCCTTAGTGACTTATTTTTTAAGCATCCTTTCTAACCACATCTTTTTAATTTAATGTATGTGGCATTTCTTGAGTGTGCCATTTTTATCAACCCCACAACTTTTCCACCTGTGTTCGGGAACTGGTATTGCTGTTAATGAAGTTAAGAAAATTTGCCTAGAGAGTTCCAGTTTTTTTAGAATTCCTTCAGTTCGTTATGGTTACAGTAGATTAAAAACAAAACTGTGGTATTACCAAAGATTAATCGGTTGTTACTTGTTAATACACAAGAAAGAACTTATGCTTGCCTGCTGAAAAGAGAATTCAACCTGCTATATAACCTGTTCATTTCCTTTGATTTAAACTGAGTAGAAGTATCACAGAAGGCAAATAAAAAGGAAGGATAGCTTTCCCATTTGAATTTCTTTTTAGACAAAGAATACATTAACTTTATTCATTCTCCTTTTCCTTAAGGACAAGGAAAAATCTCAAAGATTTTTAAACATGTATTTTGCGTGAGGTGTAGGTTGACTTTCTAGGTCATTTGTAGTGAATGTCCCCTGTTGTGGAGCATTTTGTTTAATCCATATCTTTAGTAAAAATGATATATATACACACACACGCACACATATGCATACGCACACACTCAGGCTCTTCTGGAAATATGCACTTTTACACTAGTTACCATTTCTTCCAACTCACACAAATTTACTCCTTCCCTTGCAACTACCGTTTATTCCATCCTTGAATAATATGCTGTTTACATTCCTTAAACCCCTCTGTTATTTGGGGAGGGGATAGGATTACCTCTTGCTAGCAGAAGTGAAATAAAAAGCAAAGTTACTTCAAGAAACTATTTTGCCATAGTCTTTGCCAAAAACTCCAATAATTTCACTGAGTTGCATAAAATTATTCTCAACTATAATTTCAAAATATAAACTACATTGATGCCATGCTTTCTTTGAGTAATTATGTGAACTGTGAGAAAAATTCTTCATAGCTCAGCTTGTTTTAGAAAAGGCCCATTTTGCCCTCTGTTCTAACCTGCAGCATTGGACAGGAGGTGTTAGGAGTAAAGCTGGTCTGTGAAAGGGAACTAGAAACACACTGTGCTCTACCTTTGTGTCGGTTGGAATTCTCTTGGTTACAAACAATAGAAAGTTTTTTTCATATTAGCTCAGGCCAAAAAGGGTTGTCGGCTCAGGGTGAAGAAGTGTTGGGGTGGACCTGGTTCTGTGCGTGGCTGGGGCCAAATACTCAAGTGATTTGTCATCAAGATTGTGTATCTTTTTCTGTTTTGCTTTCTTCCTTCTCAGATGCTTTTTCTCCACGTGGTAGAAAAGATGGCCACTGGCAACTCAGTTTACTGATCTTTATAGTTTTTGTTGCCGGAGGAAGGGAAGAAAAAGACTACTTTTCTCAGTATCCGTGTATCAAATCCAATGGAGAGACTGTGTGACTAGTCCTAAATGGATCATATTCTTCACCCTTGGCCAGTCACTGTGGACTCAGTGAGCGAGGGCCCTTGCACGTATACCCATGCACAGGATGGGGGTGCTCTGCTGAACCCCACTGAACCCCAAAGATAGAGCTGGGCAGCTAGCAACATACATTCTCTGCAGTCATCTTGCAGATGAAGAGGAACAAATAGGATAAGAACATCAGGAGGTGAAAATATTTGCCAGGTTGTGAGATGAAAAACAGCTGTCCTATTTCACTTGGTTTCGTTTTGTTATTTCATTAGTAGTCAGGTTTTCACGGGATTTTTTTTTCACATTTTTATCAGGCTTTTGTATTTCTTCCATGATTTGTCTTTTCATGTGCTTTGCTCTTCTTCTGTTATGATTTTAGTTTTTTCCGTTTATAAGAGCTCTCAATATACTTTAGGGCTTCCATTTTTTTTCTTTGTTGTTTGAAAAATAATTCTAAGAGTTATTCATCGTTTCACAATATGCTGCCTTGATTTTGTACCACTCTATTTTTCTTGATTTGTGAAATTTTATAGATGTTCTTCTAGAATTTTAACTGTTAAGAAATAACAGTGAAGATTTTTTTATTCAGATGTGACTAATCAGTTTAAACATAATAACTTGTAGTATTCTCTATTTGGAAAAAAAACCCCAAATTATGGAGTATATATTTTCTGGGAGAATTAGTTATTTATCTATTTTTGGCAAGCAGTATTTTCCGAAACTAAAATAAAACTTTGGACACTTAGGTCTGTCTTTTTTACAGGTTAGGAAACAGTATCGCTTTGAATTTTAATATATAATAATTTCAGAGTCCTCCACCTTTTCTTTATTGTGAAGAGCTATGGGGCCTGTAGTGAATAAAGTCAATTAGGGCCTCATATGTTAAGTGAGTTCTTTATGCAGTTTAGGTTACCCTGAGGGGTTATGCCGCCCGGTAATAACAAGTCTGCAGCCTTGATAGGTCAGAAGTATGTTTTGTATGCCTTGCTTAACATCTTAATGTTGTATATGATATGCTTAGGACAGAGATGATCCGTTATTTTCACCTGACAGAATCAGTTTGATTATTAAAAATATAGGAATTAGTTGAAAATCTGACAGCACACTGGTTTTCTCTTTGGACAACTAAACAGCGCCCATTTTCTTACATTGGAAAATGAGATGAGCATGAATTATTTTTGTTTTTATGTAATCTATACGTCGGTAATAATGAAAGCAGATATTAAAATTAGGGGTGGCTCAGTTGGTTAAGCGTCCAACCCTTGGTTTTGGCTCAGGTCGTGATCTCGCGGTTCCTGGGATTGAGCTCTATGTCAGGCTCCACGCTGACAGCCTGGATCCTCCTCGGGATTCACTCTCTCCCTCTCTCTGCCCTAACCCTGCTCACGCTCTCTCCCTCTCTCTCAAAATAAGTAAATAAACATTAAAAATAAAATAAAATAATTCCAATTAATCATTACAGTGGTATTTTTAAAACGGTAGAAAAAGTTCTCACATTTTTACAGAGAATAAGGAATTGGATTTATTAGTATAATTCATAAATGTGGGGTAATGTAATTTTGTGTATTTTAAAAGTATATCTGGCTTTTCTTTGTCTATCTTTAACATAGTAGATCTGTTTATTCTAAAGAATGCAAAGACTAAAATGCGTGAGCACAGCGTTCTAACCTTCCAGCTGGGCCTCCTCCACTCACCCTTGCTCCCAGACCGGCAGGGTTCTGTCCCAACCCTTTTTGCACAACATGCTTAAAACAGAGATTATTTCAACCCAGTGTAATGCAGAAATTTCCTCCAAAGTGTAGTCAGTCAAAATAGATTGAATGCATACCTCTAGGAAGTCCAGAGTCATAAAAAAAAAAAAAATCACCTTTGAAATTTTGTTTAATGCTTAATCCGTGAACATTTTTTTTTTAATTTTTTTTTCAACGTTTTTTATTTATTTTTGGGACAGAGAGAGACAGAGCATGAATGGGAGAGGGGCAGAGAGAGAGGGAGATACAGAATCGGAAACAGGCTCCAGGCTCCGAGCCATCAGCCCAGAGCCTGACGCGGGGCTCAAACTCACAGACCACGAGGTCGTGACCTGGCTGAAGTCGGACGCTTAACCGACTGCACCACCCAGGCGCCCCTTAATCCATGAACATTTTGAATTTCATTTCATGTAATTTAGTTTTAAACAAATATAACAATGTTTTAAGTTACTTTGCAAGGCATGAATTGGTCTTGAAAGATTTATCCCACGGCATCTCCTAGACACTCTTTGACACCTATATTTCACACCACTCTTGTCGATGTTTTTGCACAGAAATCTCTTCAGACTATTAGTACTTATCAGTCCTACATATGCCTGATCATTTCTAAAGAATACAGTATTTTCCCATTTATAACCATGTTTCTGAATCTATAACAGATTGGTGACCTAAGCAGACCCCATAAGACTAACTTACTGTATAGATATGTATCATTTGAAAAGGTTGGTTAATTTGTGGTAATTTAAGTCATAATGACAGTTTTAAAGAATACTATAATCTGTAGTAAAATTAAATTTTATCTATTCAATTGATGTAAAAACCTGTTATCGCCTTCCTTTTGAAAAAAGAAAATTGTATGCCCACTAACATAAGATATTAAATCATCAAATACTTAGTAAGCTTGATTCATAGAGAAATTTTTTAAATGTTCTCTATTGCAAAGATATAAAGAGCTGCTTTTAAAGACACTGTAAAAACAGAAACTGAGCTCAAGGTAGTCAGAATTTATAGACTGTAGGTATACATGTTATAATTTTGTATCATTAGTCATCTTGATTAAAATGCCAATCATTAAAATGATAGAGCATTTTTAGAATTTGGTCAAAATTAAAATAGTTCGATCTTTTAAATCAAAAAATCAAAAACCCTCTTTCATCATTATAATATATTCTTTTTTAAATATTTTTTTTAATGTTTATTTATTTTGGAAAGAGAGAGAGACAGAGCATGAGCAGGGGAAGGGCAGAGAGAGAGGGAGACACAGAATCTGAAGCAGGTTCCAGGCTCTGAGCTGTCAGCACAGGGCCTGATGCAGGGCTTGAACTCACGAGCAGTGAAATCATGACCTGAGCCAAAGTCAGACCCTTAACCAACTGAGCCACCAAGGCGCCCCTATAATATATTCTTTATAGAGGGTTTCGTTAAGATTTTCTAAGACTGTAACTGTCCTTTCTCATTTTTCTCAAAAATTGAAGGTATACCTGTGTGTTTGTGCACAGGAAAATTTTAGGTATTGATACTCTGAGAGTTAAGCCTTGGCCACATCACCTTGCTTAACTTCCTGAAATGATGGGTAATACATTTAAAATGGGAAAGTAATTCTTTTAGGGTAATGTATGATTATCATTCTGCTTTTATAGGTTCAGGTTCTGAATACCGTTGAACTTTGGTATCTTGATTGCCAGTTAGTGAAAGTATTAATTAGTTGGTAGAAGAAGCAACTTATTTAATTTTTTGGACCACACTCTCAGAATTACTTGGAATTACTAGAGTAATTATAAGATTTTTATCAGACCAAGTATGTCATTTATTGGTGATTTAGTGGTTAAGTGTTAAAATCTGTATCTGGTTTTTCTTTAATAATAAATGCTGATTATTGATCATTAAGTCATTTAACATTCCAATATTTCCTTTCTTTTTATTTTCTTAAATTTTTTTTTTTAAAGTAAGTTCTAAGCCCGGCCTGGGGCTCGAACTCACAACCCTGAGTTCAGTAGTCATATGCTCCACCGACTGAGCCAGCCAGGCTCCCCTCCAATATTTATTTTCATTTTATCTTCTAGATGAACCAACAAGCCCCAGCATTGATCATGACCTTGCACACATCCCTGCTTCGGCTGTCATCTCAGCCTCCACTCCCCAGGCACCCCAGGCGCCCCAGGCACCCTCCATAGCAACGGTCCCGCCCAGTCTCACCACGTCGGCTCCTTTAATTCGCCGCCAGCTCTCCCATGATCAGGGTATGTTTCAGTGAGTGGCTGTGCAAACCATCTCTGCTTTCTCAGTTTTTTGCTTAGAATGCTATGGCATACTGTGATCTGTGATCTCTTCTCTAATAAGAGGATCTGGAAACCACTTACAGATGTCTAAATGTTGGATTTTAATTACAGAATCTGTCGGCCCTCCCAGCCTAGATGCCCAGCCCAGCTCAAAGACCGAAAGATCAAAATCCTATGATGAGGGCCTGGATGATTACAGAGAAGATGCAAAATTGTAAGTCTCATGCATATCATTTTAAGTATCTGTTTGTGGGTGTTCAGCATGATTGTGACATATAAATACTGAATTTTAATGATTTCCTTTATACTTTCTAACTTTATATAACATTAGAAATACAAATAAAAAATAAAGCAAAGTTGTTATTCAGTAATATATTCAGTTGAGTTTTTAAAATTAATGTTTAAAAATCAGTAATACACAAACATAATACAAACAAGATATGTATTAAACAATCACTGCTACTCTAGGCCACTAGCCACCCAGTTCTCTTCTCAGACGTGACTATGTTACTGTTTTCTTTTGTATTATTTCAGAGCTATTCTATGCATCGAATCACATACACATGTTTACGTAGGCTCCTATGTGTGTGTGCACGTATCCTAATCACTTATAAAAACAAGTGATAGATGCTATACACACTGACCATGGAGATCATCCAGTGCATACAATCCTGGCTCACTTCTTCATGATTGTTTCATTTTCCATTGAATGGCTGTACCAAAATCTATCTAACTGGTATTCTACATTCTATTAATAGACATTTAGATTGATTGAGCCTTCTGCTACTGCAAACAATACTTCAGTGACTATATTTGTACACAGTTCATTTAGTGTATAAGTGAATATGGTTGGAAGAGAGATTGTTACATCAAGGGGTGTGTATTTTTTTTATATTAATATGCATCATGCATCGTCTGCTGCTCTCCATAAAGCTTGTACCAAATCACAATTCCACCAACAGAGCATAGAAGTCCCTCCTTCTCCTCACCAGCACAACATGTTACTTCACTTCTGATTTTTCTAAATCTGATGGTATCATATTGTAGTTTTTATTTGAAAATTTCTATTAAATTAATTCAACATCACTTCGTATATATTTAAGAGATATTTATATTTTCCTGTGAACTGCTTCTTCATATCCTCTGCCCATCTTCCTACTAGTTTTCCTGATTGGCTTCTGGAGGCTCTTTATATAAAGGAAACGAGCTCTCTTCTGAGATAAGTGTTGTTAAGTCTTTTCCCAATTCAGTGTTTTTCATCTGATTTTCTTAAGTTCTTTTTATTTAAACTCTGCAAAACTGTTAAACTTTTTCCTTGCAGTCACACTTAGGATTTTTTCTTTTTTATGGCCTTCGGATTTGAGGTCATACTGAAAAAGCCTTTCTCTCCTCCAGAATTATAACAAAATTCTTCCATGTTTGCCTCTCAGATTTATGTTCCTCTTTTTCTTTTGTGTATTTACAACTTTGATTCATCTGGAATTTATTTTATTCCAATTAATGAGATAAAGGGCCAACTTTATATTTTCCAGTGTCTCTCAGTTGTCCCCAGAACAATATTTTTCCCACTGATATTTCATCTTTATTATATATTAAATTATTCTGTATATTTAGTTTTATTTTTAGCCTCCTTTCTGTTCAGTTGATTTATCTATCCACTCGTGTACACCAGATTCTGTTACTTGTGGTGGTTTTTTGTGGTGGTTTTATAATGTATTTATCATCTGGTAAGGCCATTCTCTCATTACATTATGTTTTTCCAAATTCTCCTGGCTATTTTTATTTTACTATTTGAACTTTAAAGTCAATTTTCTAGTTCTTAAATTTTTATGGATATTTTTAATGGCACAGTGTTTAATTTCTAAGATTAACTTAAGGAACATTGACATTTTTATGATATTGAACCTTCGGTCAAAGAACAATTTGTCATTTTTTATCATGGTATTTTTGGAAAGATTCTCTGAGGCTTCCATTTGATTATTACTTATATTCCAATAAAGTCAGTTCTTCCTGGACCAACCACATGGGGGAAGTTTGTGTGAGGTGTGGCCATGGCAGTGGTCCGGGCTAACAGGAAGTTTTCTAATGATGCAGAGTTGAATTTGTGACCTATTTTTGCCTTCACTTCTTCCTCCCCGAAAGATACCCTGCACCAACTACACACTGTTCCCTGCAGAGATGGCCAGACTGTGTGTTTCCTCCTTCGTTTTCATAAACCCTGATATCCGTGGTGACGAGCGAGGCTCCTGTCACCAGCTCTGGCACCCGGTTTCCCACGTTCCAAACAAGGGAAGGTTTTGATCTCTCAGTGAGCAGCGCACTGCAGTGTTGTCTGAAATACGCCACTAGGGGTGTCCTCTCTTCCGGTATCCATTCTTTTCTTCCCTGTGTTTAACCCCCTATCTTCATGTATGTATATATTGTAGTTCAGAGTTACACATGTCTCCTGATACTGGTAGATGAAGTTTGCGTATCTGTTTCTAGCGATCTTGTTCAGGGCGGTTTGAAAAGGAACGGGAGTGCCATCTTCAGTCCCATCTTACAATCAAATCCTTTTTTTTTTTTTTTTTTTTTTTTTTTTTTGCTTTGTGAACATTTATTACGTGCTAAGCAATGTTCTGGGGCATATTACATACATTATCACTGATCTTTGTAACAGCTCTTTAAAGCAGATGCTATTGTCTCTCATTTATGATTTTTTAAATTTATTTTTATGTTTTTAATATGAAATTTGTTATCAAATTGGTTTCCATACAACACCCAGTGCTCATCCCAACAGGTGCCCTCCTCAATGCCCGTCACCCACTTTCCCCTCCCTCTCACCCCCCATCAACCCTCAGTTTATTCTCAGTTTTTAAGAGTCTCTCATGGTTTGCCTCCTTCCCTCTCTGTAACTTTTTTTTTTCCCACTTTCTCTCCCCTCGGTCTTCTGTTAAGTTTCTCAGGACCCATATATGAGTGAAAACATATGGTATCTGTCTTTCTCTGTGTGACTTATTTCACTTAGCATAACATTCTCCAGTTCCATCCACATTGCTACAAAAGGCCATATTTCATTCTTTCTCATTGCCAAGTAGTATTCCATTGTGTATATAAACCACATCTCCTTTATCCATTCATCAGTTGATGGACATTTAGGCTCTTTCCATAATTTGGCTATTGTCTAGAAAACCTCCAAAAGCATGGAGGTTAAAGAACACCCTACTAAAGAATGAATGGGTCAACCAGGCAGTTAGAGAAGAAATTTAAAAATATATGGAAACAAATGAAAATGAAAATACAACAATCCAACATCCTTCGCTTTGGGATGCAGCGAAGGCAGTCCTGAGAGGAAAATACATTGCAATCCAGGCCTATCTCAAGAAACAGGAAAAATCCCAAATACAAAATCTAACAGCACACCTAAAGGAAATAGAAGCAGAACAACAAAGATACCCCAAACCCAGCAGAAGAAGAGAAATAATAAAGATCAGAGCAGAAATGAACAATATAGAATCTAAAAAAACTGTAGAGCAGATCAATGAAACCAAGAGTTGTTTTTTTGAAAAAATAAACAAAATTGATAAACCTCTAGCCAGGCTTCTCAAAAAGAAAAGGGAGAGGACCCAAATAGATAAAAATCATGAATGAAAATGGAATTCTTACAGCCAATCCCTCAGAAATGCAAGCAATTATCAGGGAATACTATGAAAATTATATGCCAACAAACTGGACAACCTGGAAGAAATGGACAAATTCTTAAGCACCCACACACTTCCAAAACTCAAACAGGAAGAAATAGAAAATTTGAACAGATCCATAACCAGTGAAGAAATTGAATCAGTTATCAAAAATCTCCCAACAAATAAGAGTCCAGGACCAGATGGCTTCCCTGGGGAGCTCTACCAGACATTTAAAGCAGAGATAATACCTATCCTTCTCAAGCTGTTCCAAAAAATAGAAAGGGAAAGAAAACTTCCAGACTCATTCTATGAAGCCAGCATTACTTTGATTCCCAAACTAAACAGAGACCCAGCAAAAAAAGAGAACTACGCCAATATCCCTGATGAATATGGATGCAGAAATTCTCAACAAGATACTAGCAAATCAATTCAACAGCATATAAAAAGAATTATTCACCATGATCAAGTGGGATTCATTCCTGGGCTGCAAGGCTGGTTCAATATTCGCAAATCCATCAATGTGATATATCACATTAATAAAAGAAAAGATAAGAAGCATATGATCCTGTCAATCGATGCAGAGAAAGCATTTGACCAAATTCAGCATCCTTTCTTAATAAAACCCTTGACAAAGTTGGGATAGAAGGAACATACTTAAACATCATAAAAGCCATTTATGAAAAGTCCACAACTAATATCATCCTCAATGGGGAAAAACTGAGAGCTTTCCCCCTGAGATCAGGAACGCGACAGGGATGTCCACTCTCACCGCTGTTGTTTAGAATCCTAAATTTCTTAAAATTAATTTTGAATTAAAAAAAAAAAAACAGCAAAACAACTTTGTCCCCTAAAGTGAAATTATTTTGAGTAGTTAAAGCACACCTATTTTTGGAAGCCCTAAGCCTTTTCACTGGCAGCCACTGGTCTCCATATCAAAGCATCCCGAATGCGGTTGGCAGGAAGAATGGTCTCCCTGCCACATTATCAATCATTGTAACATTGTGGGAACCCTTAACAGAGCATTCCAACTATGGTTAACTGATAATTTATTCTAAAGCCCAGTGTTCAGCCCGAGTGGTTTTTTTCTTTCATCTAAAAAGAAGGATAAACTCTCAAACTTTATGCAGAAACCATTTTAATTGACCAGATCCACTAAGAAAGCTTCTAGCATGGAATCAAAAGTGTAAGTATTTAGAAAATTAGCTGTTTGTCTCATTTGCATTGAACAGTGAGCATTCAACATGGTAATGATGAAACATCAGCTTATTATCGAAAACTAACTTGTGACACTCAATTTGTTTTTACATCTCTAAGGTATTTTATGCATTTATGGCAAATATTTATACATTTCTTTCCGACAGGTCCTTTAAGCACGTTTCTAGCCTGAAGGGAATCAAGGTTGGTATTCAATATTTTTTTAAATATCAGCAAATGATAAATGTTTCTATTTACCTTAGCTTACTTTGGCTCTTCACAGGGAATTACTGCTATTATCCTATATTCTGTCCCTTTCAGGTGCATTTGGAAAATATTATTTATAAGGTGTTCTTTTCTAATTTCTAAACGTATTCATCAATATATATACTTCACACACATTGTGCCGATTTTTCTCACTCTATCAGTTTACGGCCAAAAATCGAACTACCCAGCCGCCCTGTATCTTGCCGTATGCATATTTTTCTTTCCTCAAAATTATCGTTTCACTCCTACCCTCCGCTTTCCTCGGTACAGTTCACCCCGTCCTCTCTCGTCTACTCTCCCTTCCTACTTTGTTGACAACACACACAGAAGGCTCTTAGACAGGAATTTCCTTGTTTCACATTCTCCAGAAATCTCAGCCATCTTCATTTGCACCCACGGTTTCTGCCTCCTTTACTCTTAAGTATCCGTTTACTGGGAACATGATCCGGTTAAAAGGCTACGTCCACATTTCTTTGGATTCTATCACTTTTCGCTTTCTCGAGATCGTTCTCCCCTCTGCAGAATCGCTCTCGCCAGTGGCTCATTCACCATCATATGGGCGCGTTCTACTATTTGCTATATTTAAAAGACAAACAAACAAACCTTCCTTGAATCTACATCCCCCTCTATTTCCTCCTCATATTTTCTCTTCCACTGTTCACAGCAAAACTGCTTGAAAAAAATGGCCAGTCGGTCCACTTCCTCACGTCACATCTTTCTCACCCCACACGTACCAGAATGGCACTGCTCATGCCAAGATTACCAGTGATGTTCAAGGTCCCCAAACTAACAGTTATTTTCGATTTTTAACTTCTTTGACCTTCCAGTAGTATCCAACACCATTTCCCACTGCCTTTCTAAAACGCTTTCTTCTGCTGGTTTCCATTTCTGCCTCTGTCATTCTAACATTTCAAATGTTGGAATGTCTAGAACTGGTTCTGACCCCTCTTTCATCTCTATCTGCCCTCGTTGCCAACATGATCTTTTCCAGAGATCTCCCACAGTTTATACTGCTAGCGTTGGCCTCTTCCCCAAGCTGCAGCTCATGTAGGCTGCTACCCTTTTGACATCTTTATTTGGGTGTTTAATAAGCAATCAAGGTTTAGTGGCCAAATAGATCTGGGTTATACCCCAGACATGCTTATCCAGTTTTCCCCATCCCACTAGGTCCACTTCACCCAGTTTTCAAGCCCCCAAACTGGGAGTTAGCCTTGTTGCTTCTTTTTCACCCTCCCCCATATCAAGTGTTATTCACTGTACCTCCAGAACACGCCCTGAAGCGATAATGATGAATGTACATTCATTAGCTATACATTCTCCCGGAACTGTTCTTTTTCCTGACCTATCATGGATGGCCCCTTTCCTCCATATTTCATCTTAAATATTCTTCCTTCAGTAGGCCTTGAACTTACAGCCGCTACTCAGTCATTTGTTACAACATCTCAGTTTTCCTTTCCCAAATGGTACTAATCACAATCTGATCATTTTCTTGTTTTTATTTTTTATTCTGATTTGTCTTTGCTCACGAAAATGTGAGCTCTCGAGAGCAGGAACATCATACTATTTCTGTTATTTTTTTAAAGATGAAAAACTTCCTACAGATGACCTTTAAAAAATGATGGCAGTCAATTCACAATTCACGTGTTTTGGTTTTTTTTTTTTTCAACAAGACCAGAACATTTTCTAACGGAATTGATAAAGTTGGTATTCTTCAAAAATAACCATTCATTTTGGAACGTTAAAGATTTTTTTCAGGGGCGCCTGGGTGGCTCAGTCAGTTAAGTTTCTGACTTAGGCTCAAGGCCATGATCTCATGGTTCATGAGTTCAAGCCCTGCATCAGGCTCTGTGCTGTCAGCATAGACCCCGCTTCAGATCTCTTTCTCTCTCTGACCCTTCCCCACTCACACGGCTGGCTCTCCCTCTCTCTCTTTCTCCCAAAAATAAACAGTAAAAAAGAGTTGTTTTCAGTAAAGCAATTTCCATGTGCAAATATTTATAAAGGAAAAGGATATTTTACTATATTTTTTTGACCTTCTCTGTAGATCATAGACAGCCAGAAGTCATCAGAAGACTCTGGGTCCAGGAAAGATTCTTCCTCAGAGGTTTTCAGTGATGCTGCAAAGGAAGGATGGCTCCATTTCCGACCACTTGTCACCGATAAGGGCAAGGTAGTATGTTTTCTCAGCTACTGCGAGTGTATGGAAGGCAGCCCCTGTGAAGTAACACATAAAGTCTGTACAGATGAGACGGCAAATTATCCAGAATAAAGAGTAGAAAACATCACATATAAATATCTTTTTCCACGTGCCTGGGCGGCTCAGCCAGTTAAGTGTCCGACTCTTGATTCGAGCTCAGGGCATGATCTCGAAGTTCATGGGATTCTCTGTCTCTCTCTCTCTGTGTCTCTCTTTCTCTCTGTCTCTCTCTGTCCTGCACCCACTCATCTATGATCTCGCAAAAATAAATAAATAAACATTTAAAAAAAATAAATAAAATTCTGTCACTTTTTTATAAAAAATAGTTTTGTACATAAAGGAAAAAGTTACTTAAAAAAATTCTAATCATTGATTTAATTTTGTATATTTTTGTCCTGTGTATCAACTGCAAATGGAGTATACTGTCTTATATTTTGCCAGCATAAAAGAGAAATGAAGTTATTCAAGAAGGAACTCAGCTTTTCTTATCAGTTTATTAGCCAGAGATTTTCGGAGTCCTCCTTTAGGGAGTGACAATTCTCCATATTAATAATTTTAAATATTTTATTTAGCTTTCCCATTTTATTCTTTTAAATTGCTTTTATAATTTCCTTGTTTTGCTTTATTTTGTAAATATTGAGTTATATAAATGAGTATCACAATATCTATATGCTTCATTAAGTAGATTTCAATACAATAAAACCTTTGCCATAAATTTCTTACAATATTTGGGCAGATTATTTATAAAAAAATTTTAATACTGTCAAAAGAGTTTAATTTTTAAGAAAAACCCACCTTGGGTATGGATATTGTTGCTTGACCACATAAAGTTGATCAGTCTTGTTAACTTAATTCATTCCTTGTACATGCTGTTTTTAAGCATTATTTGTCATTTGCATGAGCTGGGACTTTGTCGTCAGCCTTACTTTCACTCAAAAGACTTTTCTGACTGATTTTTTTCTTACTTTTTGTTCTCTTACCATTTTTATATATTTTACGTATTTTGCTACTCTTGTTTTACCTTGCTTTGTTCAATTTATCTTAATTACTTTGTTCATGAACGGTAAAATAGTTTTTTTTCTCCGACCAAAATTAAAGTTGACATTTCACTGTCCTTGATTTTGTCATGAATACCTTGCCTAGCTTGGTTTACCCTCCGCACAATTTGCCAATCCTCTCCTGGCCAACGCATACGATCGTGAATCAGACACCTGCTAGACTTGGTGTCCATTTGTGTGTTAACAGTATTGCTTGGTGTGTTTATCCTGTCACTAAGACTGTGCCACTCATTAAGTATTCCTGAACTGTTCCATGTTTTCCAGCGAGTTGGTGGAAGTATTCGGCCGTGGAAACAGATGTATGTTGTGCTTCGGGGCCATTCGCTGTACTTGTACAAAGATAAAAGGGAACAGATGACTCCGTCTGAAGAAGAACAGCCCATCAGCGTCAATGCTTGCTTAATAGACATCTCGTACAGCGAGACCAAGAGGAAAAATGTGTTTCGACTCACCACATCAGACTGCGAGTGCCTTTTCCAGGCCGAGGACAGAGACGACATGCTAGCGTGGATCAAGACCATCCAGGAGAGCAGCAACCTCAATGAGGAGGTGTGTGTTCAGAGTGGTGCTTGTAAAACCAGATTCTTTTGTGACATTTTTCTTAGGAAGACTGAAAGGATCTGATACATCATTTAAAAAGAAGTTATAAGGGGGGCGCTGAGTGGTTCAGCTGGTTGAGCGCCAACTTCAGCTCAGGTCACGATCTCGCGGTTTGTGAGTTCGAGCCCCACATTGGACTCTGTGCTGACCGCTTGGAGCCTGTTTCGGATTCTGTGTGTGTCTCTGTCTCGGTCTGCCCCTCTCCCCCTCTTGCTCTGTCTCTCAAAAATAAACATTAAAAACAAGTTATATGCTATTTTTGCTTGGAAAATTGATCAAAAGGAAAACTCACATGTCCCTACTCAATATTATTTTGAAAATCTCCATTACTGAACTACAAAAAGAGATAATTCCTATATTTTGCCTACTTTCTTAGAAGCAGGGTCAGGAAATCCTAGGTCCTAGTCCTGGTCATTACTAAGTAATTCCAGCTCTGGCTCCTTATCTCAAAAACAGGATTACTGTGAGGCTTAAGTTATAGTGAAAATACTTGTCAAAACAAATTACTGTATAAATGCAAAGCGATACTGATAGGAGGATTTTTGTTAATGGAAATATAAATTCAGTCAAGAATATAATAGAGCCTGCTAGAATTTAGTCATTGGTTTTCAAGAAAACTTGCATTGTCAGAAATCATGGGATAAGCTTGTTTTTCTTTTCAATAAGAAATATGTAGGGACTTGAGGGTTTCTGGCTCACAAGCAGCAAGATATTTTTTACAACAGGAATTTCATTCATAAAGGTAGTGTTTTCAGGGTACATAATTATAAACCTGACAGTGCACATTCGGTGGTGATTAAGTCTATAACTTTTGCTCAAGAGCATCTTCTCATATCATTAACACAGTGTTTCTTACACATTGTTCTCACCTTTTGTGCTCATTGTTAGGGCACACACAAAGAAAGCACAACACTCTTTTCCCTTAACTCACGGTGCACAGGGACACCCAGATTAACTGTAAAGTTATGTTCTCTAATGTCGTCATTTCCATTACGTCAATTCAGATTATGAAAAAAGGTCTTAGGTCTTAGGAAAAAGTCTGTGCTTTTCTCTCTGATAGTTTACACCCTACCGTCTTTGTAGTTAAAAATTAACACCAGATCCATTTCAATACAACCTTTGTTTTACACCACCTCTGTAAAGCTTCTGACTTGAAGTTTTTCTGAGTAAACAGGGAGAGTAAGAACTTTTTACATGGATAAATTTCAGCAACCATATGAATGTGTCATCACCGTTTTATAAACAAGGACACTGGCAAAGAGAGGTTAAGTAATTTCCTCCAGGTTACACAGCTGGTAAGTGCCAGGGCCAGAATTTAAACCCAGGCGATCTTACTGTCGATCTTAACTGTGTGATCTCTCAGCTGCTTGGTAGGAAGAGTATTTGAACTCGAGATTGTTTGACTCCAAAGTATATTTGTAAATTGAATTGTTCATTCTAATCAAAATGAGACTAATAAAAAAAATGGGGATACATGTCGATGTATAATTGGAATCAGTAGAAAACAATCATCACTTCATGGTCAAATCTGAGTTTACCGTATAGCATATTATAAAAGTTAATCTGTTGAACTTGAAAAGCCCAGTTTTGTGCTTTTCTCTTCGGATAATCTAAGTACCATTTCTGACACTAAGTCACCCCCAATCTCAATGTTTCTATGATTCATCATTAACAAATTTTGACAGTATTTTTCTATCCTTTATCCAACTGGGTTTTTTTTAATGTTTATTTATTTTTGAGAGAGAAAGAGAGCGGGGAGGGGCAGAGAGGGAGGGAGATACAGAATCTGAAACAGGCTCCAGGCTCTGAGCTGTCAGCACAGAGCCCGACGCGGGACTCGAACCCACAAACCATGAGATCATGACCTGAGCCGACGTTGGACGCTCAACCAACCGAGCCACCAGGCGCCCCCACAACTGTATTATTTTGAAATGCTGATCATTTCTGGTGTTAGAGGGGAAAAAAATGACTCTCTGCTTTCTGCCATTGATAAAAAATGTCAGATCGGTAAGTTTGAACACCTGCTGCTTGCTGGCTTTAGTCTATGTATCGTAGGAGTACAGAAAAGAAACAGAAAGCTCTTTTGGCAGTGGGTGGGAAGTATTTGGATCATTTATTGCAGAGTGATGTTGGGTGATGTTGAACAGAGGTTTCAAAACAAGCGCACTGAGAATATAGGGTTTGTATTTACTAAGCAATGTAGTACAATAAAGAGCTTCAAAAAATAAGTAGAGATCCCCACTTAAGTTTAGAATTGATTTTCTAATCTTACCTCCTGTTCATTCTGTAGGACACTGGAGTGACTAACAGGGATCTAATTAGTCGAAGAATAAAAGAATATAACAGTCTGATGAGGTGAGAATCCCACCATGCCTACAAGTTATTTTGGATGTAAAATACATAATTGTTAAGAAATGTTCGTTTCTTTCAGCAGCAAAGCAGAACAGTTGCCAAAAACACCTCGCCAGAGTCTCAGCATCCGGCAGACTCTGCTTGGTGCTAAATCAGAGCCAAAGACTCAAAGTCCACACTCTCCCAAGGAAGAGTCAGAAAGGAAGCTTCTCAGTAAAGGTACTGATGTTAGCATTTCTGGAGAAATTTGACAAATACAGTGGTTTAAGATTGGGATTTTAAAGGTATTTCATGTTTCTCTGTACCATTTCTGCTGACCTCAGCCCAGTGTGAGCTAGCTCAAAGGTCACCTTGGACCTGGTCTAGGCTAATGGGCCCTTTCCCTTAAGATGAGTCTTTGTCTTGTAGTAGAGGAAGTGAAGGAAAATATAACACATACATCTACGTAAAAGACACTGCAAATGTGATTAATGCAGAGGACACAAGCACTGTCATTGTCAGATAAAACCATCATGTTTCCTTTTGCTAAAATCTCACTATCAAGAAGTCACATTGATCCTAATTTCCTGACTGTTTTAAAGAAAACTGCAGGTTGTAAAAGGGTGGAGAAGCGGAACAGATTCTGATTAAATTACATAGAAGGTTAGAAGGAGTGCTATGTTAGGAAGAGAAGAGAATATAATATTTTTGATAAATATAGGAGATATTATTTATAGGACAGGACTCTGATTTATAGAAATATTGATAAAGGACATGATTTAACCGTGCTTGTTTTCATTTTTTTCTTATGTCTTTTTCTTGCATAACAAAAGACGATACCAGTCCCCCAAAAGACAAAGGCACATGGAGAAAAGGCATTCCAAGTATTATGAGAAAGACGTTTGAAAAAAAGCCTACTGCTACAGGAACGTTCGGTGTCAGACTAGACGACTGCCCACCCGCACACACCAATCGGGTATGAGATCTCAGCCACCTGGATTTCCTGCAGTCACTAGTTCAATTATAGTCATTGTAGGACCTGAGTACACAGCCAGTCAGATAACAGAGAGTGTGTGTCAGTCTGCCCAGCATGTTCCTCCTCCTAGCAGACCCAGCTTCCCTGAGCATTGCTGACCTGTCAGGGTGTGCTGAGTAATTTTATCTATAAACGCATTTTTTTCTAACATATTCACTCTGAAATCGAATCATGATTCATCCATTAGGAATATATCTGAAATGTATCTGAAATGGTAAGAGTTCATTTTCAAATCCTGTGTGTTTCTGCTTTTAGCATCTTAAAAGAAGGATGAGAACAAGAACCTGATTAAGACAGTAATAATAAATGTAAATGTGCGTGTGTGTGTGTGTGTGTGTGTGTGTGTATGTGTGCACGCGCGTGTGTGTATACAGCGTCCATGTTAGGATTTGTGTCATGAGTTGACTGATGTTGTTCTCTCCCCCTCTTCTTTTTTTGACCTTGTTCCCCTTTATCCACCTGAGTCATGCCCACATTCTCATTACTGCAGACTTTCCTCGTTTCCTCTTCAGACCTTCATCTCCCTGGGGACCCTCCTCTCTCTGTCTTGACCTAATTGTTCTCCTCCCACTGTCCCAAATCTCTCTTGCTGCTTTGATCTATTCCTGGTTCTGCCATGTCTGCATTCTTCATTTTCTCTCTATCAAACAACAGTGATTGATGTTTTTCCTCTTGGATGGAAAGGGCCTTTTAGCTACGATATACATCTACTAACAAATATGAACATTTGTGCTGTATTAAATAAAATATTTATTTCTTGTTTTGCAGTATATTCCATTAATAGTTGACATATGTTGCAAATTAGTTGAAGAAAGAGGTCTTGAATATACAGGTATTTACAGAGTTCCTGGAAATAATGCAGCCATCTCAAGTATGCAGGAGGAGCTCAACAAGGGAATGGCGGATATTGATATACAAGACGATGTAAGTGTGTTTATATCTGTTTGAATACCTGATCTGTGTTTTTTTTTCCCCTTTGGTAGCACTGACAACAAAAATGCCACATTTCTATTTTTGCACCCCCAGAAATGGCGAGATTTGAATGTGATAAGCAGTCTACTAAAATCCTTCTTCAGAAAACTCCCTGAGCCTCTCTTCACGAATGGTGAGTGAACTCCCACACAAAAGATACCAGTTGAAATAGTTTAAAATGACATTGTTGGAAAGCCAGAGAATATTAAATTGAACCTGGAGAAAATATTTTGTTAAAGGAAGCAGGAGATTTTATTTACTTGTTACTTCTGTGTAAACCATAATTATGGCTATTTTCTTTAAAATTATAGCTATTTTTTGTCATTCAGATTGGTTTTTCCTCCTGATAAATTTCAGTGAAAAAGTTTATAAAATTATGTAGGTTCAATAAAACATATCTTATCCCGTTCATGCATGTTTACTTGTCAGATTAAAAATGTGTTATTGTCCTCTGTCAAAATTTTCAGACATACTACGGTACAATTAGTAGAAAAACATTTTTTCAGTCGAGCCAAATATTTGACTTATTAAGACACTGTTCTCAATGTTGTGGTTGGGGGGAGAAAAGAATGGACAGACTACAAATAGAGGACAGTACCCTCAGAGAACTCACATTTTAGGGAATTTTATTTGATGATAAATCTTAGAGGATCGTTAAAAACAGTAGCAGGTTTGGAGACTTACATTTCAAAGGCTATTTGGGGTCATTCCTACATTTTAAATGTGTGTGTGGTGTTTTGAAGTTGAACCTCAGAGGAAATCCAGATTATAACCCACCTAAGCAATTTAAGATAAATTTCTTTTTATTGTTCTTATTGTTGTCAGATAAATATGCCGACTTCATTGAGGCCAACCGTAAAGAAGATCCTCTAGACCGTCTGAAAACATTAAAAAGACTAGTAGGTATTATTTTCTATTTTTGGAGATACAACTGAAATTCAGCCTTTAAATCCACCATGAAACTAATATGTTTCAGATCCACGACTTGCCCGAACATCATTACGAAACTCTTAAGTTCCTTTCTGCTCATCTGAAGACAGTGGCAGAAAATTCAGAAAAAAATAAGGTGAGTAAAGTACATATGGAAGAGGTATACTTTCAGTGGCTTTAGTTGAAAAGATAAGTTTCATTGCTTCACGTCTATCAAAAACGGGGTTACAATTCAGCAAAGGCTCTGAAATCCTGTTGGCCGGTGAGCCCCCGTAAAGATCACCCTTAAAAGGAAAAGATCCCAAAACATCAGTTGTCACCTTTTGAAAAACACATTTCTTTTCACATTTATCCAGCAAGAAAAATTTTAAAAAAGTCAAAACCTTCTTTTATTTTTCAGCTGTGTATCAGTATTTTGGATAGGCACCATTTGTGACACTTTTGCGTGCTACAGTGATCCAGATGTACCAAGTGGTGTATACAGCAAAACTGACCTGTTCTTGGTTTGTTTTGTGTTAAGCAGATAAGACCTTCCTGTTTGCTTGTTTAAACAACACCATCGCATTCCCTTTATCAAACAAACACACCAAGATTAGTTACCCTTCGAAATGATCTGATACTCAGTTTGTGTTCAGTTTTTCCTGATTGGTTTCAAGAAATGTCTTTGTACACCTGTTTGTTTAAATCATTATCTGAAGTTCCACACATTGTGTTTGGTTGATACCGTTGTAGTCTTCATTCATCATTTTTATCCGTCACTGGTGATTGTTGCCTAAACCCATTATATCATTAGAGGTTGCAAAATGATGGTTTTCTGAAGCTCAGCATTACTGACAAATATTTAAACGAAGTCATTTTGGCTTCTGGAGAAGAAAAACACAGAATACCACAAGCTCAGGACACTGCTGTCCCCCTTTTCTAAGGGTTATGCCTGCTTAAGGTAGAGAAAAGCATCGATTCAGTCAGTTTAGTGTCTGTGGTGTTCTGGAAGACAGTTGCTCACAGCTGTAGTAAGGCTGGAGTGTGAGAACAGTGTCAAGCCCTTTCCCTGCAGATTGAGCAGTTTACAAGCAGTGTTATAATATCCTTCAGGCTCTCAATTTCCTCAGTAGTGATAGGGCTATAAAAGGAAAAAGGAAAAAACAAGAGAGAGATTGACTGTACTGTTTCCAGAAGTTCATCCAGTAGAATCCAAAGAGTTCTCGATACAATTATAGCTGAAGTATTTTCTAATTATTTCAGCATTCCCCAAAGTGCATTACATCATTGATCAGTTCATCACTTTTGCTGGTATTAGAAGCACTGGAAAAGTAGCGGTTGATGGTCTAATCAGTGTAGAAAGCACTGAATTAAACAACACTTAACAACATTTAACTTTCTTTACTGTAGATTTTTTTTAGTGGTTTTAATATGTTAACTAACACTGTGACTCTTGAAGAAGTGGCTAAGGCATTTCATTTCCCTGACTTATTTGATGACACTTCTGGAACATCTTTCAAAAAATACAGAATCTGCCTTAAATAATGAATGACTAAATAAACTGCGAACTACCTGTGTTATTAGTCTTATGGAGGAGCCAGCTACAAGTATATACCCGCATAATAAATACGACTGTATACCAGAAATAATAATGTGCGTTACCATTAGTCTACAAATGTAAATGAATCTAGCAAAAATTTTGCATGAGACCTTTGAGATGGACTTTATTTTGTGAGCCACTTTCACCAGTACAGATGGAGGAATAAGAGGACAACATCTCCCGGAGGGAAAATAAGAAACAGGCCTGTGAGCCCAGTTCAAGTCAGCCTTTCCTGTTGTCAGATTTTCTTTCCACCAAGTCAGCTTTCTATGAAAATACTGACTTTGATCGCAATTTCTACTTATATCTCTGCAGTGAGCACAGTGTAATAATGCATGTATTACGGTAGTTAACATATTTGATGCATAAAAATTACTTCAGAACAGGAAGTCTGTGCGTTTTCCACTTTGCACCATACCTAAAATGTGTGTATGCACGCGTGTGGGCATGCGCCTGGCTCTCCCAAAATAGTATAGCAGTGGGGCCCCCTGAACCAGTTTGACTCTTTGAGTACTGCAGTGATTTTTTTTAGCCTCCTGGTACGTTTCCAGGGTTGGTTAAAGCTATTTGACATTTTAATCAAATCCTAAATTCAAAATATGACACCAGACACTGTAAGATATAACAAAGGGAAACAAAGGATCTATACATTAGATAACTATGTAATTAAACAAGGAATACAAAATATCGTGGAAATGAATGTTCAAACATAAAAGCATGCCCTGTCGAGGCATTCAGATTGGCACAAGGATAAGCGGACAGCTTTGTTTTCGTTGAAGTAAAAATTGGTCAGAAAAGAGTATTTCTGGACTTTAGGTTTTTAAATATTTGCATTTTTAATGTACTACAGGGACAAATTTGGAAAACGTTACGTGTCTCTGAGCACCTTTTCCAGTTTTTCATTTTTGAGGGGAGAGGGTTGCCCTCTTCTTTCGTGAATGTTTTTTTCCTTTGATTTTCATATTTTTGTCAGTTAATGTAGCTGTCATAATACTAGTTTTGAACCAGATCAGTCGCTTGCAATCAAAGACTTCATTGAAAAAAACGAATGCCAGTTAAGCATAGTACGTGTCATTAAAGCAGGAAAAAGAAGTTAGGTGTAGATTAGCTTATAGAAAGCCTAACTAGGAAGCATTTTTTTTTTTTTTTTTTTTTTTTACACACAATCAACCAACCATTCTTCTTTGAATTCTTTTTCATCAAAAGAACCTTTCAGAAATAAAATGCCAAACACGCAATGGGAATTTAAGCCTACTTTCTTAAGAGACATTCTGATATCTTTCAATAACATCCTTTGTTCCAGATGGAACCCAGAAACCTAGCAATAGTGTTTGGCCCAACTCTTGTGAGAACATCTGAAGATAACATGACCCACATGGTCACTCACATGCCAGACCAGTACAAGATCGTAGAGACGCTTATCCAGCACGTAAGTTCAGGCTTCGTCTCCTCAAGAAAATCCTTTTGTTGTAAGCAGCTGATGTTTGGTAGGACAGAATTTGATTATAATTTTTTTTTTTTTTACTGAGAAAATTACCTTTTTCTTTTCCTATATTATTCTCCAAAATATAGATCTATGTAGGGGGTTATTTCATTTCTCTTTTCACCTTTTTTATTTTAACTTTCAGCATGACTGGTTTTTCACAGAAGAAGGTGCTGAAGAGCCTCTTGTAAGTATTGTCCGTCAGCATTTGTACTGACTTGTTCTCATTTGGGACACCAGATCCCGATGCCACACAACAGTGTCACCTTCCTGCTTTGTATGCTATTGTCTGCTTTGCACCCCGGAAGCAGGTCTATAGCTCCTCAGTTTCTGGTCTAATGAAAATACAAGTATGATGCTTATTTTGTAGTTAATCAACTATGTGTAAACGGTGTAAAAAGTTAAGCACATGTGCTCCACTCAGTAATGTGTCTTTTGCTAAATGTTGTTTGACTTTTAAAGTATCTTTGAAGAGATGATGAAGAGATGTTTGTTTATTAACCATAGACAACAGTGCAGGAGGAAAACACAGTAGAGTCCCAGCCAGTGCCAAACATAGATCATTTACTCACCAACATTGGAAGGACAGGAGTCTCCCCTGGAGATGTATCAGGTAACTTTTGCCTGGGCAGTGTTGATCTCTAGGTTAAAAGCTAAATTCTTAATAACATGAAAGAACAAATCAGTCACAAGTAACAATTCACTGTGATTTTTTTTTCCTTTTCCTCTTCTTCTTCTTCTACTTTATTTTTCTTTCCTTTCTACTAATAAAAAAACGTAATCTTCCTTTTCTGATTGATCTTAATTATCTTCCAGTGACTATAATGCCATTGGCAGTGCATGGAATTGTAATGCTTGTCCGAATGGAAATAGGAGGGAAATGAGCATGCAAACCACTGTTTTGTTCTTTTTTTTTTAATTCACAGTTTCCATGTAATAGTCATCACAAGGTAAAACAGATATATGCTACTGAATATGTGGTTGCTGTGATGGCAGAAAGTATGATCTGGACTGTATATAAGTAGTTCTTATTCTTGAGCTAGACATTCTGTTTGAAAGCAGCCAGCGAAATATGTTGAACTGCTAAGTGGGCACCATTTTCATAAATGCAGTATATTATTTGTCACTAGAGATGTCACAGTAAAAAAGTCAATCTATTTGACGTTTTCTTCTGTTTTTCTCTTGCCGCCCTAATGTCTGGTTAAGTAGTGGTTTTCCTAGGCTCTTTTGCTGACAATTTTCGCCTGCCAAACTGTTGCACTAAATCTAGCATGTTGTTTCACACGCTGTTCTCCCTTTGTCTCTAGTTCTTGTTTGAGTCCTAAAGGGTTTTTTCAGCACTTACTGACACAGGCAAATCTATACTGATGTTGAACAGGCGAAGTGGGAGGAGTCTATCACACGGTAATGTCGCTAGTGGATTCTGTGGTGGCCCTGATGGACAGCTGGAGCTGTAGGAAGAAGGAGGATTGCTGTCCACACTGTAGCTGCCTTGTCTGCAGAAACCCCCGATTCTTGTAAATGCAAACCTGGTTGATCTGTGGTGTAAATTTTCTCTTCAAGATTATTGTAAACAGATCAATACTACTCTCTTAAAAGTTTTTCTGCTGTTTCTTGTTATTTCTGAAGCAGACCGTGAGGAGAAATAGCATGGTATGGTCCACCGGTTCTTAAAGTCATAAAGCATTTAGCCATGTGTTCAAAGGGGCGTGGCATGGGGCTCAGCTCATTAATTTTGAAAATCAATTTCCCTCAAGTTGAAAGACAAAAATTGCACAATTGGTACTCTCCTGAATAGCGCTAGCCCCTTCCTACCCTCTTTCTAATTGTATAATCTGAGTTTTTGCCAGACAGTGAAAATTATGGTCTCCATTTTTCCATTTCCATAATAGCATTTGTGATAGATAATTACAAAACTGGTAGCAATTTGACCAAACTAGTCAAAAGGATCCCTGACTGCACAGATGTGACCCTGGGGTCTAAAGCACAAAGATCAGCATTATTTACAAACCAAAGTGACCTGAAAGCAGGGTTACCTAATGCATCCGTATGCATGCAGTACGTGCTTACAAAATTGAAGTGTGACGGTCTGACAAAAATCAACATAAGCACACCGAGTATGAGTGTCTCAATTCGCAGCGAGGCCAGCTGACAGTCTTGAAAGTTCTACATTGTGTATCAGTTTCAGATACAGGATGTGGTACATAGTACAATTCTTACAAAGGTCTTCCAGCTTCTTTATTGCTAGATTTACTCGTTAGAAATTCGATTAAACACTAGCGCTTCTGTTCTTGTCTAGTCCAGGGCTCCTTTGCCATTCCTATCATCGAGCTGACTCTGCCTTCAATTCACAGCATCCTTTCATGGCGGTGGCTTTCTGTGGTGCAGCTTGCATCTTTGTGAGCTCTGACTATCCACTGTGTTCTCTTGTTCTGTTTGAGTTCTGCTTTCACATTTTGTTCTGTGCCTGTCTTTCCATAAGTTTTGCATTGTCCGTTGAAAGCAGTACACATTGGCTGATACTGACCGTGTTTTATTTAACTTCTCACAGATTCAGCTACTAGTGACTCAACAAAATCTAAGGTAAATTGTTTCGTACAGTTTTGGGGAGGAGTTGCCTTGTGGCTGATTTTTGGTCAGGGGGGGCGGGGAGGGGGCGGGGAGAGTTGCCTTGTGGCTGATTTTTGGGGGGGGGGGGGGGGGGGGGGGGGCAGGGAGAGTTGCCTTGTGGCTGATTATTGTGATGAGTATACAAATGCATCCCTTTCTGCGTTTCCGGACACAGACCGACAAAGTCTTTTAAAGGGAAGAATGGATTCTTAGAATATGGTAGAATACTGGATTTTGAGTTGGAATGTTGGGTTTCTCTCAGCATAGTTTAGCCTAAACCAGAGGAGTAGACACTTTTTCATTTTTAAACATGACAATTTTCTAACACACACAAAAGCAGAGAGGATAGTATAACGAGTCCCCATGGAACCATTATCCATTCTCAACAATTAACACGTGGCTGGCCATCTTGTTTCATGTGCATTTCACCCACTTCCCTCCTCCTGGACTACTCTGAAGCAAGTTCAAGCATCGTATTTCATCTGTAAATATTTCAGTAGTAATATAGGTTTTGTGACTATTACACATTCTTCTGAATGATAACATATTTCATAAGAAAATATATATTCTCAGCTCCTTTCAGCAAACTCAGTATTTTTGCATAATTTGTATGCCATTGACGACACTGCCAAACTATACAACATTTTGAGTAGTTTTGGGAAGTTTTTTATTAGTTCACTTTGTCCAAACTTTGCTCTGCTGAGACAGTAGCAACTAGAATTGTCAAGAAACTTCCTAAAACATTGTTCTATTCAGAAATGAGACGAGAGATTTATATATCGTGTTTAAATTCCATAATGGGGCTGTGTATGATTAAATTATAATTCTTGCCAGAAATTTTACAAAATATTCCAGTCACATCACACCATTTGCTATAACTTATGTTGTGATTTTTACTGGCTTTTGGCCCCAGCTTTTTATTTTGAAAAATTTTAAACCTAGAGAAAAGTTACCAGAAAAATAGCGCCCACACCTTTTGCCTTAGATTCATCATTTGGTAAATCTTGATATACATGTGGGGGTCGATCATTTGAGAGTTACATATAGACACGATAACACTTTATCCCTAAATGCTTCAGCATCCATCCCCAAACAACAAGGCATTGTCCTGTAAAATTACAGGGTAATTGTAATACCCAGGTACTTAGCATGAGTACACAGCATTATTATTTCTAATGTAGAGTTTTTATACAAATTTTCCATGTTGTCCCAATGATGTAAATTGTTTTTTATTTCCCTATACAGGATGCAATGAAGGATCACTCCTTGCATTTTATTGTCATGTTTCTTTAGGCTTCTTTGATCTAGGACAGTTTCCTTTTTGTTTGTTTGTTTTGTTTTGTTGGGTTTTTTTGCCAGAGGATTTCAGATTTAGGTTTGGATGTTATATTTGAGATTTCAGAGTTACTTGAAATCTCTCCTTCCCTCTTACTAGGTGCATATTTCTTAATCTGTTGTTATAACAGCTTTTCCATGTTAACAATGGTGGTAGTTGTATTCTGCCTGTAATACGGTGGATATACAAGTAGTATAATTCTTTGTAGCAATTTTTCAATTGTAAAATAACCACAGCCAAATTATTTGCTCCAACACGTATATGGTCACAGAATCATAGGATTTTGAAGGGGACCCTAGGAAATCTTAATGTAATCTAATTTTGTCTTGGTTAAATAAACAACGAAATTGAGATGTTGGAAAGTAAATCACTTGCTCAGTGTTCTGTGCGGCAAGCCAGAGGAAGGAAGGTCAGGCTTGATTCAGAGTCCAACCGCAACCATTCTCCACTACAGTCTTCAGCAGAAGGTGTTAAAATGTAGATAACCAATTAGAAGGATACTGGATAACCGGGCGTTCCTTTCCAGCCCATAAAAACAAAGTTCTCTTAATCTGTGATTTTATTGTGGTGAATGCTTTTTCATACAACAGCCTAAATGTTTCCTTTTTTTTTTTTTTTTTTTTTTTTACGACTTTGATACGGTAGTTTTAGTTTGTGTCAGATCTTTATGACAATAGAGAAACACACTTTCTGCTTCTATTACTCAGCATACTTCCTGCCTTCCTGCTTGTCTTCCACGGTCTGTGATCAAATGTTTCTTGACCCCCTCGCCCACCACTACCCTTGACTTAGCAGATAGGCATTATGAAGAAACTAATTAAATAGTTGTCGTCAAGACCCTATTGAGCATAGCTAAGGAAACCAGTAGCCTGCACTACAGCTTTAGCAATGATGGTGCTTCTATGGTAAGGATTTAAGATCTTTAACTGACCTTACATTATTTGAATTGTCTGGTTTTGTTGTTACCTTGAGATAAATGAGACATTCCCTACCTGATTTGCCCAGGCAAGTCTGAAGACCCAGTCTGGCTGAACTAATGCAAGACCAAAGGGTTCCCTTAATGAGCTTATCTGATACCAGATGTGTATCATATGGCGTCTGTAATTAGAACACGGAAGTCAGTCATACAATGTTAGTAACCCATGGCAGAATATTGTATGCAACTCTGTCAAAATATTAACTCTCAAACCTGTGTTCCAGATTAAGGAACCTGAAGTAGGTCCAGCATTGCACAAGCAGGGGCAGTCGGTAGGTGCAGGGAAACTAACAAGAATAGGAGCTCTAGGTAGCTCTAAGCACGAACTATTTCCCTGTGAAAGACGGATGTATGTGCGCTGTGACTTGCCAGATAAATACCACCAGTTACCAAGACATGGAACTGGTCATAAAGAAAGAAAAATGTCTCTTGGGACCAGGTCACACGGAGGCACAAAACCCCACACTCTGTTGTGTGCGTAGAGAGGTCACACGGAGGCACAAAACCCCACACTCTGTAGTGTGCGTAGAGCTTCCGTAGAGCTAACTCGGTAAGAAACGTTTGGGGGAAGGCCTCTTCAGGCGAGCTCCGTGGCGTCCTTGTGTTGAAAGCCTCGTTTCTCTGATTGCCTCTCAGGGCTCGTGGGGATCTGGAAGAGACCAGTACAGCAGGGAACTGCTCGTGTCCTCCATATTCGCGGCCGCTAGTCGCAAGAGGAAAAAGCCCAAAGAAAAGGCGCAGCCCAGCAGCTCAGAAGACGAACTGGACAGTGTGTTTTTTAAGAAAGAGAGCACAGAACAGTGTCACAATGACCTTAAAGAGGAGTCCAAAAAAGAGAGTGAGGCATTGTGCAGAAAGCAAAGGCTCGTCCTTTCCAAAGAAAACAGCGCCAAGAAGGACAGCGGTGCCCCAAAAGATGAAAAGACGCCCCCGCGGCAGGAGAGCGCGCCGTCGGAAGAACCCTCACCCCCGCACAGCTCGAGGCACAGCAAGTCTCCGACGCTGAGCGGCCGCTTCCCCTTGCTGAGAGACAGCTCCAGATCCCCGGCCGCGCACAAGTCGTCCCCCCACTTGGAAGAGCCGGGGTCCGACTCTGGCCCTCTGCCCAGCACTTCCTCGCAGGCTTCTCCGGCCAGGCCTCCCACCAAGACGTCCACCAGCCCGGAAAGCAAACGCGGCGAGGTTGTGGGCACCGCCACCTCCGACTGTTCCGCCGCGCCACCCACCGCGTACCCGGCCAGCCTGGACTGCAGCCGGCTGAGCCCCGACGTGCGCTCCGTGGCCGAGAGCAAGGGGGACGAGGCGGACGACGAGCGCAGCGAGCTCATCAGCGAGGGGCGGCCGGTCGAGACGGACAGCGAGAGTGACTTCCCCGTGTTCCCCGCAGCCCTGGCCCCGGACAGGCTCTTCCGGGGAAAGCTGCAGGAGGCCGGGAAGGCGAGCCGGAGGAACTCGGAAGGCAGCGAGGTCAGTTGCACGGAGGGAAGTCTGACACCGAGCCTGGACAGCCGAAGGCAGCTCTTCAGCTCCCACAAGCTGATCGAGTGCGACACCCTGTCCAGGAAGAAATCGGCGCGGTTCAAGTCCGACAGCGGCAGCCTCGGGGATGCCAAGAGCGACCGAGAAGCCCCTGCCATAACCCGGGTGTTTGACGTCATGAAGAAAGGAAAGTCGACGGGCAGTTTACTGACACCGACCCGAAGTGAATCCGAAAAACAGGAGCCCACTTGGAAGACCAAGATAGCAGATCGGTTAAAACTGAGACCCCGGGCGCCGGCCGACGACATGTTCGGAGTAGGAACCCAAAAAGCGAGCGCCGAAGCGGCCAAGAGGAAAAACATCAAACGGCGGCACACGCTAGGAGGGCACAGAGATGCCGCCGAGATCAGTGTTTTGAATTTTTGGAAGGCGCACGAGCAGGGTGCGGAGAGGGAATCCGAACTTTCAGCTGTGAATCGGTTAAAGCCCAAGTGCTCAGCCCAGGACCTCTCCATCTCAGACTGGCTGGCCAGGGAGCGCCTGCGCACCAGCGCCTCCGACCTCAGCAGAGGGGAGACCGGGGGCCCCCAGCCCGAGAGCTCGCGCGCCTTGGAAGGAGCCACGGCCCACGCACCTTTGTCCTCCCAGGCCGACGCGGGCGGCTCTCCCGGTACCTTGGCTTCAACCAACAGGCCCCTTCTTTCCAGCCCACCCCAGTCACCTGACCAAATAAATGGAGAAAGCTTCCAGAACATGAGCCAACACGCTAGTTCTGCAGCATTATAATGCCCAGCCTCCTCGACTGTCTGAAACCCCGGGCGATAAAGCACAGTTGCATCCCTGTCTTTAAACTGGGGTATGTCCTCCATAGCAAATAAAAAAAGCTACTGTTACACGTTCCAGTAACTCTGTAAATATTTTCTTGTACCAGAATTGTTATTATGCAGCCTTCATTTGGGCTGGTTTCATCATTTTGCACTGTGGAATAGCTTTACAGTGCATTACTACAGCCAGAAGAACATATATATATATATATATATATATATATATATATATATATAGGATAGTTGTATACAAATGAGCAAGGTATTTGTTGCAACTTACTACATAGTGTATACCCAAGATTACTGAAGAAAATAGCTGGCATTATTAGTATGCAGCAAATTTGTTCTTTTGGTTTCATCACTAACAAAAGTGCCTCATCATAAAAATCCATTTGGTTATTAGGGTGCCATATTGTTAAAATTAGAAAACTTACATTGAATAAATGAACGCATTTTATTGGTAACAAAGTTCATTACATTTACCAGTTTTAACACAGGTGGATACGGAACTTCCATTCTTTAGTCATTCCAGGTGGATCTCTGAGTTTTATATTCAAACTTTTAATACAGTTTTTGAGTTTTGTGTGACTTGAATTTTTAATCTTTCTGTAAAATACGTAACTTAAATGAACATATTATATGTGTATCTTTTCTTCAGATACCAGATTTGATATAAATGTTGTAACATAGGTGTGTAGATAGTGACCTGGACGGAACTGGCTTCTTTATCGAGAAGAATATAATTCTGCATGAGGACTTAATGAATCCAAACCTGTGTCATGCCTGTGTGCATACCCAATTAAACACTGGAAATAAAAATTGTTTTGGTGAACTTTGCACGGCTTGAAACTTATTCTAATATATTTTTAAATGTCTTCCATTTATAACTGCCTTAATTGGTCCTGACTTTAAGAAAATCACTGCTCTCTTTATATAGTCCATCTCTCTGCTGTGTTGGACAGGGATCTCTTATAAATGTTTACATTGGCCTAACCTCCCTTCTGCACACAGATAATATTTAGCTTTTCTAGCTAAAGTAACATGTTGTGTTTACCTTTTGTTGGAGATAATGAATGAAAAGGGCATGTGTTTGGGAATCAGACCAACTCTGTACTTCCTAGATATGTAAACTTGGACAAATTATGTAACTCCTCTGAATTTATCCCCTCAGATAAATAATGATAATAGTATCCATTATAAGGGATATTAGATTTAAATGCCATACTGTTCCAGATATAGTGCCTGCCACTCACAACTTGCAAAATATGTCAAACCTATTCTAAGAAATAATGGGTACTTAAAGTCTCAGAATGGTAAGACTGGAAGGGCCTTAAAAATCACCAAATCGAGTTGTTTTCAACCCTGCCAGACCCCATATTCTCATTCTGTAAAGAATATTTTTAAATTTCTCCTTTACTATTCTGAAGAGAAATTCACAGATAATATAAACTACCTGTATAACAAATCTATATATGTAATATATATCTTATTCCATATATTATGGAATGTCTATAATTTTCTTATAGAAAGGAAAGAAAATGATTTATAATAAAGTAATAAACGATTCAATATGAGAAGCAGTCAGATATTTGCACCAATATAGAGAGTCACTAACAGTGCAATAACTTTATGTACCGTGAGTAGTTTTGCTACTGGTGACATGATACTCTTAAACGATGATAAAATTCTGAACAAAATATAAGTACGCTCTTTCCTACTGTACACAGTAGGCATATTACTGGAAAAGCCAGTGTATTCTTAAAATCATCAAAAGTACTTTTTATATGTAAAAACAAGAAGCTGGTTCAAGGCTCAAATAATGATTTTCTATTCATTTCGGTTCTTATATTTATTATCTTCACTTTTCTTTGGATCTTGAGATGTTTGCTAGATCATTGATTTTCAGCCACTTTTTGTTTTTTTGATATTTGCTGTTTAAAAGGCTATTTGTTTTATTTTCATTTGTTTCAAAACATTTTCTAATTTCTGTTGTGATTTTTTATTGTGATTTCTATTGTGAGTTATTTAGATGTATATTGCTTAATTTCTAAACATTTGGAGGCTTTCTAGTTTGTCTTGTAAAAAAATTATTTCTAGTATAATTCACATGATCATTAAACATATTCTGATAGTTTCAAGCTGTTTGAAATTAATGGAGATTTCCATTACATAAACCAGCATGTGGCAGATTTCTATAAATGTTCCACGTCCACTTGAAAAGAATATAACCGGGGGCGCCTGTGTGGTTCAGTCGGGTAAGCCTCTGACTTCGGCTCAGGTCATGATCTCGTGGTTCATGAGTTCAAGCCCCACATCGGGCTCTGTGCTGACCACTCAGAGCCTGTAGCCTGCTTCAGATTCTTTCTCTCTCTCTGTTCCTGCCCTGCTCACGCTCTGTCTCTCTTTCTCAAAAATGAATAAACATTTTAAAAAAATTTTTTTTAAGAAATAAAACAATATAACTGGTGCTTTATTATGTTAACTGGGTCAGGTTTCTTAATTTTAGTTTTTCAGATCTTTTATATCCTTACTGATATCTTACCTAGCTCGTATCGTTTCCTGAGAGGTGATGAAGTCTTATGTTTACAAATTTTTTTGGTCTCTTATTTCTGTCCATTTTTTCCTTACACATTTTGAAGCTAGTTTATACTAAGTGGACATAGATTTAGAATTATTTTATCTTCATGGTGAATTGGCCCCTTTATTGTTATGGAATGCCCTTCATTCTGTCTACCAAAGCTGTTTGTGTTAAAGTTTAATTTTATATGATACTGATGTGACTGTCTCAGTTACTTTTGGCTAGTGTTTGCATAGTAATCTTTCTCATCCTTTTACTTTCAACCCTTGTGTGTTTATATTCGGTTTTTATCTCTTGTAGCAGCATATTATTCTTTTTTAAATGTAGTCTGATAATCTTTGTCTTTTAACCGAAGTATGTAATTCAGTTACATTTAATGAAATTACTGATGTATTTGGATTCATATGTGCTGTCTTATTTGTTTTCTACTTGTCTCACAAGTTTTATGTACCTTTTTCTCTTGTTTCTTGCCTCTTCTGAATTACTCAAATGTTATTATTATACCCTTTTCCCCTTCTATTAGCATGTTATTTATTCTTTTACTATTCTTTTAGAGACATTTTTCATCTAATAGGACCTAATTTAAATGAAACATTTACTACTTTGACACGCTGCTTATTACAGTTGATTATATATATATATCTCCATACCTTGTAAGACATTATTTTTGTTTTATATACTTGAATATTCATCTGCATTTACCAACAATAACCATTTCTACTGCTCTTTATTCTTTCCTTATTTTTGTGTTTTATCTGCAGTCTTTCTCTTCCTAAAGAACTCTAATTATAGGGTCGCCTGGGTGGCTCAGTTGGCTAGGCTCAGGCATCTAACTTTGGCTCAGGTCATGATCTCATGGTTCATGGGTTCAAGCCCCACATCGCGCTCTGTGCTAACAGCTGGGATCCTGTGTCTCCCTCTCTCTTTGCCCCTTCCCCCCCCACACTCTCAAAAATAAACTTAAAAAATCTTAGAAATAGTGAATTCTCTAAAAACACCCAGATAGCCAGGGATCTCCTGTTAAGTAGTATGATTTTATGTGCATAGTTCAGTGATTTACAGTTATTCAAATTGTCCCCAGCCTAAGTTATTCTGGTCTCATTTCAATAAAAATGTAATGGTTAGAGGGGTGCCTGGGTGGCTTAGTCGGTTAAGCGTCCGACTTCAGCTCAGGTCACGATCTCACGGTCCGTGAGTTCGAGCCCCGCGTCGGGCTCTGGGCTGATGGCTCAGAGCCTGGAGCCTGCTTCCGATTCTGTGTCTCCCTCTCTCTCTCCCCCTCCCCCGTTCATGCTCTGTCTCTCTCTGTCTCAAAAATAAATAAACGTTAAAAAAAAAAATTAAAAAAAAAATGTAATGGTTAGACTAGCTTATCCTGCAGGTCTTGTGTCTAAGTTTTGTTTTGTTTTGTGTCTACCTTTTAATGAAAAGGTTTTAAGAAATTTTGGGATCTCATTTTAAAAGTGGTTTATACTGCTTCTTTAGTGAAAGAAGGGACCCAGCATTTGTTTGGGGGTTCCTTTATTCAGATTTATAAAGTGCACGCTGAAATGCAGTTTCCGCTCTCTGAAGGAGCTGACAGGTGGAAATATGTAATTACGTGGAGGTGTCAAAGATTCCTACTTCTCGGTTCTTAAATTGAAATCATATTCTTTTTTTTTTTTTCTCAGAAGTTTATTTATTTTGGGAGAGAGAGCATGAGTGAAGGAAGAGCAGAGAGAGAGGTAGAGAGAGAGAATCCCAGGCAGTCTTCGCACCGTCAGCACAGCGCAGAACCCGACACAGGGCTTGAATTCACAAACTGAGATCAGACCTGAGCCGAAATCAAGAGTTGGGACACTTAACCGACTGAGCCACTCAGGAACCCCTTGAGATCATATTCTCTAAGCCTTATTTCACATCCACCTGGAACGCTGCATTGAATGCTCAAAGCCCTGGACTATAGTCATGACCTGCTGCTGACCAGCTGTGTGACTTTCGGCAGAAAGTTACTTCTCTGGGCCTCGGTTTTCCCATCTGTAAAAACAGGTTGGAACAGATGATCCTAAAGTAGCTTCAGGCCCACCATTTGATTCTTCTGTAGAGTATAATGCATTCTAGCATCTTCTAGCGTCTTCCACATATGGCAACATTGCTTTATCTTTTCTTAAGAAAAAGTAGAGAAAAATACTGAAAACACAGAGAAGAAGAATATGACACTCGGTTTATATTGCCCAGGATGAACAAATATTATTAACATTTTTGTAATATTGGCATCAGCTCTTTTTTAACAGGATAAATATTTCTGTTTTTACTCCACTTTTTTACCCTTCCCATTCCTATTCCCTTCCCTCCTCCCAACACAGACATCATGAGTATATCGCTCCAGTCACATTTTACTTTTATTATGTATATAACCATAATTATAACATAGTGTAATATTTTTAATTTACATAAATCATAGCATAGTATCTATCTAACTTGCTGTTGTCACTTCATATGTCTTCGAGATCTGCCTTTATTGAACCATGCAGCTCTATTCTATTTTCCCATTTTTCTTGGGGTGGGCGTGGTGTTCGAAGGGGTGTCTTTGTACTTGCCTCTGTGCACACACATACAGAGTGTCTTAAAAGCTTCTGGGTCGATACTGTGCACCTTTTCGACTTGACTAGGTTTTGTCAAAATAATCTACAAAGTGGCGTCCACTTAGACACCATCAGCCGTGTATGAGTTTTCTCATTTCTTCACATCCTCTTGGATGCTAGATATTTTGAGGTTCTTAATGTTTTGTCTGGAAAGTTGACGCATGTGAGGTAACGTCTGACTGTTGTGCATAGTCAAGACAGTGTTTTCTGTTGCTGGCTTTTTCTCAGAGATCTTTATATAAGCTGGATACTAATCCTTTACCTGTTGTGTAGATTTCAAATATCATCTTTCAGTTTGTAGTTTTTAAGGTATTTAACTGTATATTTTAAATTTGTCTTTTTAAATCAGAGTTACTAGCTTTTACATGTACTTGTTGAGTCCCATTTAAGAAATACTTCCAGGACCTCCTGGGTGGCTCCGTCGGTTAAGAGTCTGACTCTTGATCTCAGCTCAGGTCTTGATCTCAGGGTCGTGAGTTCAAGCCCCACATTGGGCTCCACACTGGGCATGAAGCAGAAAGGAAAGGGAAAGGGAAAGGGAAAGGGAAAGGGAAAGGGAAAGGGAAAGGGAAAGGAAGGGAGGGAGGGGAGGGGAGGGGAGGGGAGAGGAAAGAAGGGGAGGGAAGGAGTGTTTTTCACTGTTAGGTGTTTAGGTGTCTGGGACTTTTTTTATAAATGATGTGAGGTGGTATGACAACACTTTTTTTCTCCTATGGTAGTTATTGTGGATGTTTTTGCTACACAACTACAGATCTAGGAATATTAATAATAATAATAATAGTAATAATGTTATTCTTCGTCTTCGTCTCTGTCTCCGTCTCTGTCTCCTTCTCCTTATTCTTTTTTCTTCTCCTTCTTCTCCCTCCTCCCTCCTTCCTCTTCCTTTCTTCTTTTTTAGTATAGTTGACAATGTTACATTAGTTTCAGACACATAATATTACATTGGATCCAGGAATTCTTAAACAGGACAACCAAGTGTCCCTCCTTGCCACTTCACTGTTGGAAGGTGGAGAAATTCTACCCCAGCAGCGAGGATGCTTTAGCAGACTGTTTTGTGCCAACAGAGAACAGCAGGCGCTGGTTGTAACACAGGCAGGTCAGCTGGCTGCTCAAAAGGAAGTAGGGCTGTACTGCGGGGGCGAGGGGACACCTGCCACCCGGCCTCATGGCATCCCTGCAGTGCAAACTAAAGTGAGAGCTGGAGCAGTGATGAAATACACAAACAGGAGAAAGCTTAGTTCTCTCCAGCCAAGGAGAGGATTGAGACTCTATATGTCCCAACCTTCCAATCGTAAAGCAGCTACAAAAGGAAACTATTGGGAAACGCAGATAGAGACTTATCAATTGTCCACTTGACTGTGGGGTTTCTTACTTTTTTTAAAAAAAAAAAATTGTCTTCAGTCTATTTCTGAGAGAGAGAGAGAGAGAGCAGGGGAGGGGCAGAGAGAGCGGTAGAGAGAGAATCCCAGCAGTACACTGTCAGCACGGAGCCGGATGTGGGGCTCCAACTCAGAAACCGTGAGATTATGACCTGAGCCAAAACCAAGAGTCGGCTGCTTAACCGACTGAGCCACCCAGGTGCCCCCACTATGGGGTTTCTACAGATGCTTTCTTCCGGACATAGAAAAAAAAAAGAAGACCGTGAAACCTTTACTTTTGAGACTAGGATAAAGATGATGGTTATGAGAACCTACCAGCAGAATTGAGCAAAACACCAGGGTGCTCACACGCCATATGCTGAAATTCACATAGATTAGTAGTCAGTGTTAGATTGCAAGATACGGATACATTTTTCCAGTAGGCAGAATTACTATTCTCCCAGTTCTCGACTGCGCTACGTAAATACAGATGTGTGGGTCACCTTACAATGATGTTCATAGTTTCCTGGTGGGTTTTTAAATACATATATTGAAGTCAGTCTCGATTTTCTACAGAATTACTCTCACAACAAGTATTTAAAGATCTTTATCATGTCTCCCAAATCTTATCTTTTTCCATTTTAAGCATCCTAACTGCTGAACACGGAAGAGTGGTTGAAAGTTAAAAGGAGGTGGATATTATCTCCATATGAGGAAGAGAATTCTAACCAGGTCCCACTGTTTAGTGAGTTGAGTTGACCTTTGGAAGTAGAAAGCTGACATCAGTGTGCATTTGCTCTGCTAGATTGCTCTCGATTGTGGCTCATTCAGTTCTGGTTGTTGGACTGACAGAAAGTAGATTTTGCAAAAAAAAATTTTTTTAACTATTTTATTTATTTATTTAATTATTTATTTATTTTAGTTTTTGAGAGAGAGAGGGTGCAAGTAGCAAGGGGCAGAGAGGGGGAGAGACCGGCAGGGAGAGAGAGAATCCCACTTGATAGTGCAGAGCCCGAAGCAGGGGCTCGAGCTCACCTGACAAGAAGCTCGTGCTCACCCGACACAGGACTCGAACTTGTGAACTGTGAGATCATGACCTGAACGGAAGTTGGATGCGTAACCCACTGAGCCACCCAGGTGCCCTGGAAATGAAGTTTTGTGTAGACTCTCACAAAAGCTGTATCCTCCTTACTGAATGTTATTTATGGAGAATCCAGGATCTCCCCCCCCCCCCTCCCCACCCCTTTCTGTTTAGATACTACCTAAGCATCTTGGGAAGCATACCTTAGTGGCCGTTACCAAGAATGTTTGTTCATTTGAAGAAATAAGCAAATTCTAATGTCCCTAAAAAAATCACATCTACTACTGCCTTTAGTCTATTAGGGTGTTTTCCATCCACAGGAAGTAATTTAACCTGACACAAAGACATCTGATTCCAATTTGATTTTTTTTTTTTAAGTTTATTTATTTTGAGAGGGAGGGAGAGCGTGAGAGAGCAGGGGAGGGACAGAGAGAGAGGGAGAGAGAATATCAAGCAGGCTCCATGCCATGATCACAGAGCCCAACACGGGCCTCGAACTCATGAACCATGAAATCATGGCCTGAGCGGAAATCAAGAGTCAGACCCCTAACCGACTGAGCCACCCAGGCGCCCCCAGTTTGAATTCTTACCAGCTGACGCTGGCTTTCAGCTAGGGGTTCAGCTGCACATGTTGACCAGTGCACACGTGGTCTCTCCAAGCAGCTTGGGCTTCACACAGCATGGAGGCTGGGTGCCCAGAGGGAGCGTCCCAACAACAAGCTGCTCTAAGGGCGATAGACTAGAAGCCACAAGGCTACTTGGGACCTAGCCTGGGAGAGCCAGAACATCACTTCTGCATTCCATTGGTCAAGCAAGGCACCAAGCCCAGACCAGATTCAAAGGGAGGCAGATCAGACTCTACCTCTCGAGGCAAAGGACGGCGCAGGATCTGTGGCTTTCTTTAACCCAGTGTACACTTCTCTGTGTTAATTCTTTTATCTCTGGCTTAGGGCGTTGCCTCTTAGTATCAGTATTTGTATTTTCAAGCGCCCTCAAAAGGTATTTTCTCTAAGCAGCAGGATGGACAGCCACAGTTTCCAGAATGCTCTTCCCAGGCCTTTCCTCTTCCCACTTACACTTTTTTTTTTTTTTTTTTTTAATTTTTAATGTTTACTTTTGAGAGAGAGGAAGACACAGACTCCGAAGCAGGCTCCAGGCTCCGAGCTGTCAGCACAGAGCCGGGACACGCGGCTCGAACTCACAAACCCTGAGGTCATGACTTGAGCTGAAGTCGGACACTTCACTGAGCCACCCAGGTGTTCCAACACTTTGAACACCATAAGCCCCGTCGGCTCTGTTTTAGTGCCGCAGGCCCCTGCCTCAAAAACTGAAAGCCGCCAACGTGCCCCTTCGGCAGCTGCCCTCGGTGTTCCCATCTCCTGGCAGGTGCGCGGCCGGGCGGCGGGGCTGTTTGCCCGCTGGGTCGCGCGGGGTGAGCTAGGTCAGGCCGCGCTGGCTCACGACTAGCAAGGTCTGTTCCTCCCCCGTGTTCGGCGGCTGTGGACCAGCGGCAGCCCCGTTCCGCGTCTCCCCCACGCTGGGCTGGGCGTTGCCAGCCACCGCATCCACGGACAAGAGAACGTGGCAAACGGTGCCCGGCTGCACAGCCCCTCCCTCTCGCCGGTCACCGCTACAAGCGCTCGCTCAGGGGCTCTGCGGGGCAGCGGCGTCCCGGCTCCTCCCCGGAGGGCATTGAAAGAGAGTTGGGGGCGGGGGGTGGCACGCTTCTCCGCCCTCGTCTTCCTTAGCTCCTCCACCCCCACCGCCCTGTGAGAGCCGGAGTTTTCGGAAAGGGGAGTGCGGTCTTGAGCTTAACGTCCTTTCAGTAGAAATAACCGCAGTCTTCATTTCTTACCATTGCTGTAGCCAATCAGTGGCTTAGGACTGCACGCATTTACTCTTCCCCGCTTCTGGAAGTCAGAGGTTCAAAACCACCTTCGCTGGTTGGAAATCACGGTGAGGCTGTGCCCCCTGAAGGCTCGAGGGGAGAGGCTGCCTTTGTCCCTTTCTAGCGTCTGGAGCTGTTGTCCCGGCACCTGGGGGCGGGTGGCCCCTCCCTCCACCTTCCAAGCTGGTGGCATAGTACCTTGCTTCGGTTCCCATACTACTTTCTCCTGTAGCCCCTCGCTCCCTCTCTCTTATAAAAACCCTTGTGGTTACATTTAAGAGCTGCCAAAAATCCAGGATACTCTCCTGCACTTGGGTAACGTAATACATTGGCAAAAGCCTCTTCTGCCCTATAAGGTGATGTTCACAGGTTCTAGGACCTGTGTGTCTCTGGAGGCCATTATCCAGCCTACCACAAGGGTGGTCTACCAGAAGGCTTTAAATGACTGTATTCTAACGACATAACTTTTTTTTTTTTTAAGTATACGCTAACCCTAAATGTACTCAACATAAGGAGGCAGGGGCCAAGAGCTAGGCTCATGCTTATTCTCTCCATTATGCTTAAGAACCTAAATCTCTGTCAGCTACTACAATATGGCAGCAAGGATTGCAACCCTTGAGGGGAGAACTCAACGGGCAGCATCGGAATGCTGCTCAGGGCGCCTTCAGCTCGGCGCTTTTCCCCCCGCATCTCTTGGCCCGTGAGATCATCGTTGCAGCCTTTCCCAACCAGAAGTTCTCATCCGAAACACACCACACAGAAAATGGTTTGAGCAGCGATTCTCTCAAGAGTGGATGCTACATGCCCAGTACCATTCTAGGTTCGGAGAAAAGAAGTCAGTTCCTCACACACAACACGTGTCTTAGGTTCGGCGCATCCTATGGTCTCCGTACCGTGTCGTGACCAGAGCCCCATTTCCGCACTGGTGAGCAACACCAGTTCTGCCATATATCATGTTCCCATGTGTGTGCCGGTCTGTTTGGGGCTCGCTATCCCCAAACGCTGATCTACTCCAGTCCATAGGTCCTGAAGACTACATGCTTTATAAAACTCGATGGGAACATTTTGCTTCCTGATTCTTCTTAGTCAGGCTATTCGAGGTACTATGAGGTTCCGCATGAGTTTTATAATTCGATGTGATGTTCTCTTTCATTTTTTCTTTCTTTTATTGGGGGGGGGTATTTTGTTCTACATTTAATTTCTCAAGCTGAATACTTAGGCTAAGGAGTTTAGCTCTTTTATTTCCATCTTTCCTCTTTTGAAATGTCATCATTAGAAGTTGTCCATTCCTCTCTAAGTGGTATAAGCGACGGCAAACAAGTTTTAATGCTAAGTATTTTTAAATGTTTGTTGTGATTTCTTCTTGACACATAGTTGTTTAGAAATATGTTTCAGATGTTCCAAAAATAATAATTTTGTTAACCTAACTGCATTTGGCAGAGTATGTAGTTTCTATGATCTAGTTCTTTGCAATTTGTGGAGGCTAGTATGCAAGCAGCTCTGATTAATGTTCTGTGTGTGCTTGGAAAAGATGTGTACTCTCTAGGAGCGAGGGACATGCCATTCTACGTACGTCCATTGAGATTTTAAAATCTGTACCCTTTCTGATTTGGGGAGGTCAATTAACCAAGATGGCTGCCCACTGTGGTGATGATACATGTGTCACCTTCTCCTTCTAGGGTCTTTTGTGGGATGGTTGGTTGGTTGGTTTTGCTCTTGGAGTCTTGCTGTGTCATCTTACAAGTTTAGAATTGCTGTAACTCTCTGCCTCTCTCTTAGAAGGACGCTTCTCATTCCACAACGATTTAACTGTTATCATTTCCTCGTGATGCTTTGCGTCTCTATTTTAACTTAAAGCCTGTTTTGTATTTGTTTTATATTAATATAGCTACCCTACTTTTGTTCTTTTTGGTACTTGCTTGGTATATTTTTCCCATCCTTTTACCTTTAACCTTTCTATGTCTCTCTCCATTATATGAATTCACAGTGAAGTCCTTATAATGAATACATGGTACATTTCCTTCCCTTTTTCTTGTTTTTAAATTAGTCTGATGAGCTCTATCATTTCACTTCCATGATTCCTCTTTTTACACTGATGGTGCTTATTGATTTGTTTCCATCATCTGTTGGTTTTGATTTGCTTATATCAGCTGTTGAACTCCTTGTTTTCTCTTATTTTTTGTTTGTTTTTTACCTTTATATCTACACCTTAACTTGAATTGAGTGATATTTTCTTCTCTTTCCATTTTTCGCTACCTAATTTCTGTCCTCTTAGTGGATACCCCAGAAACTTTAATATGCATACGAAATAAATAGAATCAACAGCTGTACCTTCTTCCCAAGCTATTCAAAGATCTAGGTATACTTGATTTCCAGTTGTCCTATCCTTTTTAAAAAATTTTTTTAATGTTTATTCATTTTTTGAGAGAAAGAGACAGAATGTGAGTGGGGGAGGGGCAGAGAGAGAGGGAGATACAGAATCGGAAGCAGGCTCCAGGCTCTGAGCTGTCAGCACAGAGCCCCACGCGGGGCTTGAACTCATGAACCGCAAGATCATGACCTGGCTGAAGTCTGACGCTTAACCAACTGAGCCACCCAGGCACCCCTCCAATTGTCCTATCCTAACTTTACTCAGGAAAGATCGTTTTGCTGGATACGCACCCATAGGCTGCCAGCAGTATTTTCCCTCAGTATCATGAGATATTAATCCATTCTCTTTTTGGGCCTTGGTGTTGCTGTTGTGAATCAGCAGTCAGTCTGGGTCTGTGTAAGTAACCGGTTATTTTTACTAAGATCGTCCCTTTGTGTTTGGTGTTCTGACATTTTGCTACAGTGTGTCTAGGTATGGATTTCTTTTTATCTTCTTACTTAGAATTTGGATTTCTGAAACAGAATTGATCTCTTTCATCCATTCTAGAAAATGTCTCAGTCCTTTTTTTAAAAAAAAATTTTATGTTTATTTATTTTTGAGAGAGAGAGAGTGTGAACAGGCGAGAGGCAGACACAGAATCGAAGCAGGCTCCAGGCTCTGAGCTGTCAGCACAGAGCCCGACTTGGGGCTCAGACCCACAAACTGTGAGATCACGACCTGAGCCGAAGTCGGACGCTCAACCGACTGAGCCACCCAGGCGCCCCTCTCAGTCCTTTCTTAATATTTGTTCTCCCCTTTGCTCTATTATCTCCTCCAGGAGCTCCTATTAAATGTCTGTTGGGTGAACTCACTCGATCTTCCCTGTCCCTTCCCTTCTTGCTCCTTTTTTATGTCTCACTTTCTCTCTTTGTTGCAACCAGGTTGGTTCTGTGGGACTACTTGCCAGCTGATCATTTTACTTTTGGCAATGTCTAACCTGTGCATTCGTCTGTCCACGGAGTTTTTAATTTCACTTTTCTCTCATTTTTAGAAGTTCTGCTGTGTCTTTTTTCCAAAACAACCTGAGAGCTCTTTTTGTTTGCATCACATTTCATGATTTCTTTTATTTCTATAAAATGTTAAGCACATTTCTTTTAGCATGAATTTTGGACCAGGATCCCTAGCTTCAAATCTGAATGAATTTGAACAAGCCACGTAACTTAACTTCTCTGCGCCTCAGTTTCCTCACATGTGGAATGAAGGAAATAATAATGTCCATCTCATAGATACTGTTGCATGCGTTTGCTGTTGTTATTATTATATTTCGGATCCAATAATCGCCATAACTTCAGTTTTCTCAGGTCTGATCCTCTCCCTTTTCCTTTTCTACTCCTCTTTTTCTTCTTCCTTTTCCTCTCCCTTCTTGAAATATAATGGACATATAGCATTAGCTTCAGATGTACAACATAATGATTTGATATTTGTTTATATTGTGAAATAATCACAGTAAGTCCAGTTAACATCTATCACCACATAGTTATGATTTTTTTTCTTGTGATGAGAACTTTTAAGATCTACTCTCAGCAACTTGAGGTCTGATTCTTTAATCTGATATTTCTACAGACTCTTGCCTATGGTGATTGTTTTTTCCATATGATAAAGCATGTTTGTGGTTTCGATTCATCCAAGTCAGAATAGGGGCTCCTGGGTGGCTCAGTCGGTTGAGCGTCTGACTTCAGCTCAGGTCTGATCTTGCGGTTTGTGAGTTCAAGCGCCGTGTCGGGCTCTGTGCTGACAGCTCAGAGCCTGCAGCCTGCTTCAGATTCTGTCTCCCTCTCTCTCTGCCCCTCCCCTGCTCGCACTCTGTCTCTCTGTCTCTCTCAAAAATAAACATTAAAGGTTTTAAAACATCAGAATAATAGATTTATAATTTTATCATTATCATCTTCATGCCAAAAAGGTAAGCGTTTGTTGAAGTGTGTACAGTTCAGTATACCTAAGTGACATTTTTCTATTTTTGAGAATACCCGAAGCCCACTTTCTAAGATTAGTGGGCAAGAGGACTCAGGCATTTTGATGCCCACTTAGTCTGTGGCTTTGAAGGTCAATGTAAGATTCCTAGGAGCTCATAGAGTGACACAGGAGCCTCTGGAGAGGTTTCTTAGAGGAGCCCTTACCTTAAGAATCAAAGAAAACAAGTCTATCAATAACTAAAACCAACCAGAGCCACCGTGAAGCCACGTGACCTAATATTTCCCTTTTGAGTGGTTAATCTGAGACTCCAAGAGATCAAAAGCTGTTAACCTGGGCAATGAACTTGACATTTTTAGACTGTATTGTTGACACAAATAATCAGTCTCCCTCATTTCATTTTTCAAGCAGCCAGACAGAGCTTTAAATTTGTAAGTTGTTCATCATCTCTGTTCATTTTGGCTAATGTGATAGATTTGAAGAAACCTACTAAAGTTTCCCTTAGGCTGTGTTGACATTTTTATGTTTTAACATTCCAAATTCTTCCTTCTCAGAAATTCTTAGGGGAAATATCCAATTATTTTCTTTCCTTTTACCAAGATGACCTGATCTGGAAACTGAAATAGAGCCCCGCAGGACCCTCTTGCTGTGGAAAAATGAGAGAAGCGAGGGCTTTGATTCAAGACGCTAGTGGGGCCTGTGGTTGATTATTACCGGTTAGCAGCATTTCCCGTCCCCACCCCAGGAAAACATCACTCAAACACGGAAGGCTTCATCCCCAAAGAAGGAATCAGCAAAGTAATCTTGTGCATGTAGATTTCTCACCCGGGGGCAAGAGAATAAAAACTCAAACCCGGTAGCTTCACAAAGACTCAAAACACAAAAACAGAAATGTGACTTTTTTTTTTTTTTAATGAATGCTCTATTGTGTTTCTAGGATAGATAACATTTTTAATATTGGAAAACAGTAATCTTCTCATCCCTCCAGCCCACCCGAGCAGACATCATGCAAACAAAACTTAAGCCCTGAGATTGTTGGTTAAGCATTAAGTGTTCCAACTTCCTTGGGTTCCTTAGCCCGCTGGGAAGGGTCTGCAGACTGAGGAACCAGGCAGTAGGCCAACCTTGCTCAGCCCCCCTGCCCCTGAGCCCTCCTCCCATGCAGCCTTCCCTCCCAACATTTGAAGAGCATGCCCTCCAGCCGCAGCTGCCGATTGCTTTCTCCAGCCTGCCCCTTACCTCATTATTTTCATCTCATGTGGTCTTAACGGACTGATTGCTCGCCTGAAGCCATAATAATTGCCAAGGTGAACAAAAGGAGATGTCACCTAAAAATCCTGATTTTTTTTTTTTTAAACTGGAAGGCCCCACTAGTCCTGCATTCCTGCAGAGCAGGGATGGGGTACCGCCTATAGACGGACCTTGTGCTCTGGAGCGCATCCAGGGCCCCCTGCCGGCTCCCCCCTCCTGCCCGGGTCCACAGTCGGTACTGCAGTATCTGCTTGAAGCCCAGAAGAGTCACCACCAGACTCGGGGAAATTAGATGTCCTGAATAAAGAAGCTAGAACCCTTTGGCTTCTCTCTCCGGTTCCATCCCAGAGTCTTATCAGGGGTAAGAAAGAATAGAAAAGGACAATTGAAGAGGGAGCTCTTTGGACGACGTGCGTTTCCTTGACACCAGACGGCCCGTCTCCACCACCCGGGTGTGAGGCTGGCAGCTCACACGAAGGGAGCAGAGCCTGGGTACCAGGCGACCGCTGTTCTGCATGTTTTCTGTTCATCTGCACGATGATTCTCACAGTTGCCCGGTGAAACAGATCAGGGCACAGACTTGCTTATTTCCCGCTATCCGTGTGCACAGACTACGCTTCCCAGCCCCTCTCCCGGCCAGGCGTGGCCACATGACTCAGTTCTCACCCCCTGTCCAGAAAATGCAGTTTTTGTGACTTCCAGCAAGTGTGTTTAAAGGGAGGGGCGGGCGCTTCTACAAGCTTTCCTCTTTCCGTTGTCAGAGTCTGAGCTCTAGAAGGCCCCTTACACCATGAGGTAACCCAGGAAAGCAAGCCTGGCATGGTGGAGGCTGCCCACGTGACTCCGTGGACTGCCACACCAGCCGTGGACTCTACCTCTGGGCAGCATGGACGCAATACGGATGGACTTCTCTCTAGTTTAAGCCATATTATTTGGGGCTTATTATGTGCAGCTGAACCTACTCCTAGATGATACCGAAGTATTACATCCCTCTGGTACAGATGAGGAAACTGAGGCAGAGACATTCCGTGATTTGTCTAAGATTATACAGCTAAGAATGGCAAATGGTGTTCCACCCAGGTCAGATTCCCCTGCAGAGTCCTCGAATATCTAGTGACGGTATTTGAATCTATCAAATTGACCCCAGTGGTTCTGGGTTGTTGTTGTTGTTGTTTTAGTAACGGAATTTTAGAGCTTATAAAGCGTAGACATTTCTATCCCTATATAATTTTCCAAGAATACAAAACTAAATGAAAGCATTAGGTCAGTATTATGTGTCTGAATAAAATCTAGTCAGTTGAAAATTTTAGATTATGATGTATCAGGATTTACTTTTTTTTTTTTTTTTTTTTTTGAGAGGCAGAGATGGGGGCAGAGGGACAGAGGGGGAAAGACAGAGACAGAAAAGAGAGACTGAGAGAGAATCTTAAGCAGGCTCCACACTTAGTGTAGAGCCCAACACAGGGCTCAATCCTGTGACCCTGAGATCACGACCTGAGCCAAAATCAAGGGTCAGACACTTAACCAGCTGAGCCACCCAGGTGCCTCTAGGATTTTCCAAAGTGAGAAAATTTACCGGATGAAGTATGTCAAGAAAATATAGAGGACATACAGAACACAACTTTCAATTGTTTAAACACATTTAAACAAACATTATTGAAACATTATTTTAGTTACTTGCACCTTTAGTTACCACTGTAGTTAAAGTTTTCAAACTAAAGGATGCCGCCAAGTCCCATCCCTATTTAAAACCCAAATGATTGCTTGGGGCACAGTTTCTTAGAAACAAGGCAGACAGACAGAATATGCCAGATCTGCAGAGATTAGAAGTGAGCCCAGGGCCGTTGTTCCATTGCCACATTCTAGGACCATCTCTCAAGTCTGTTTCCTCAACTCCTTTCCATTGACACAACCCTCTGGCTTTCAGGACGTTGCCTGGATTCTTGGACTCGGCCTCTTTCCCCTTTGGCGCTTCTCAGCTTCTGAAAGCCACCACCGAATTGCTGCCACTCTTCCTGACTTCAGGGCCACGCTGCCCATCACAACACCCCCAGCGTCTCTGTTCCCCTCAGCACCCTTCCCTCCTTCCTCTCCCACCTGATCCCTGGAGTAATAGTCACTTCTCCTAAGGCGCCATTTTCCAGCCCTTTTCCCTCTGGGAAAGATACAAGGAAAGGTCGAGGGGGAGGTGAGCTGATCCGGTCCCTCAGTCAAAGCAATGCCTGGTCTTTCCCAGTCCTGTGGCAGGAAGACGGCCTAGCAGGGAGCCGTTGCTATTCCCATGCTTCCGTGGCTGTCACCGAGAGGCAGGAGGGACGGCCTGTGCACCAGGTCGGCCTGCAGCCCCCCTCATGTGCCCCTAAGCTTGCTGGCCAGCTGGGCTGCAGGCCACATGGGTCTGTACCTGAGGCTCTGTGCTTTTCTTCCCAGAACCGGCTGGCTGTCGCCCTTGTGGGGCTTCCCAGGAGGGGGGGCGGTGACATTCTCTCTGGAAATAGGAGAGGCAGGACAGTTCTGGCCGTGACGGAAAGGGGGCAGCCAGACCTCAGGGGTGGTAGAGGGGGTGGTTACCCCCAGAAGGGCGGTTCCTTGAGACAGCTGGGAAAGTGTCAAGGCATTTCCTGTCTGTCCTCCTGTAGGCTTTGGCGTGACGGGACTTGAGAAGGTAATAATTGAGTTCATTTTTCAAAACCTTAGTGTACAGTTTAAAAACAAAGATTTTGCTTGTTGTGGCTTTGTTTTGATTTTTAATATTGTCAGTTTTTCTCAGGGCCACCGTCTTGCCAGAAGCCTCTGGTATTGCCATGGCAACAGAGCGAGGAACCGGTGCTTGGTGCATAATATCGATGGAATTCAGAGATTATCCTCTTCCGAATACCATCCATGGGCAAGCAGGATATTTTAATTTTGCAGAAGGCAGAGGTAGAACGAAGGGGTAGGGGAGGTGAGACTCGGAGCCACCCACGGTCCCCACACATCCGATTAGGCACTGATGCAGTCCTTCCTATTAATCTCTGCGACCTGTCCCCTTAGCTGCTGTCCAGTCTCGGGGCACACCTGTGAGCCCTCTCGATGCTGAGCCCCTACCCTCCTCCCGTCAATCTCCACCCCACTTACGGAAGGCTTTCCAAGATGCAAATCGTGTCACTTTCTTGTTTAAAATCCACTCACACTTTCCTCTTGCCTACGAAGCAAATTACTACTTTTGTGGCTTAGAATGCAAGACTTTTCTTGTTTTGGTTCCACTAATTTTATGGCATCGCCTCTGCTTCCTCCCTGAGGCACTGGCCCAGCCAAATACAGTTTTTCCTTGAGTTGTTTCTCTGAGTGGACTTTTCTTGCCCTGCCCAGTAAGGCCGTGAGGGCCACAAGGCTCGGTGCTCCCACCCGTCCTCAGCACTGTACCCACACCTCAGTGGTTTGTGTCTATTTCTTGTCCTGCCTTTCCTGCCAGATTCTGAGGTCCCTGAGGACAGCTGTTGAGTTTTCCCCCCAGGGGACCTCACACAATTGCCCAATAATGAGGTACACAATAGAATGGGAGACTTGGCAGGTTTTGTGCCCTTGGGGCCTGTCAGCAAGGAGGGAGGCCACACTCTAAAAGCTGCAGGGTGATTTAAGGCCTCCTCAAGGGCAAGGAGCCAGAGTAATGAGGGGCTGGTTGAGATGGACTAATCATGAGACAACCCGTGTGCCCCCCCAGCAAAGATTCCAGGAGCCAGTCTCCCCTTGCACCCCACTGGCTGCTCTCCATACTTCTACATACTAGTCCTCCCAAGATGGCAGGCGGCTTGGCGCCCTGCGGCCACACATGTAGCATGTGATACTTTATCCACTTCTTTGCTTCATTACTTCCTGCTCACCCCTCAAGACTCAGCTCAAATGACAGCTCCCCTGGGAGGTGTTCCTTACTGCCCCTCTCCACGGAGCACAGCTTCTGGATCTTGGGGTTCCTACAGCATCTCAAGACCCCCAGGTCACTCTGAGAAGAGATGATTCTCTTCTAGATGACCCCTCCCTTCCCAGGGAACACGGTCTCTGGAAGTCATGCATGTAGCTCACACGTGTGTAGCTCACACCTCGGGCAGGACTTCCTAGGGGCCCTCAGAGCATGCTGGGATATAGCATGTTCTATTCAGAAACTAAAACCCCTTGATCATTCAAGAAAAAAGTTGATGCCTCAGAACTGGCACCGGGCCTCAAAAGCTGCCTGGAATGGAGACAGCGTCTGGGACACATCTCCATCTCTCTTTTCCTGGGGTTCCAATGACCCCTGGCTTCCCTGGGCACATCTGTTTCCTTCCTCTCTCCCCGCCCCCTGCCCCTCCCAAATGCAGCTGTCTCCAGGCCAACTAGGAGGCTAACTATCCCTCACTGCTCAGCGCTGCCTTCAGCCTCCGCCCTGCTGCTAAGGGAATAGTCTCAGGTCAACTGCCCTTCAAATCCCAGCCACACATGACTCAGAAGGGCAGGTCACAGAACACCCCAGGTCGGTGAGGGAGGCCAGAGGTTCCAAAGACTCTCCCTCTTTGGGTACTTTTTATGGTGAGAAACGGCCGTTGTATGTAGGTGATGAATCACTGAATTCTACTCCCGAAACCAATATTGCACGGTATGGTAACTAAAGTTTAAATAAAAATCCGGAAAAAAGAAAACAAAAAAACAACCCTCGCCTTTGTCCCCAGGCGGCCGCTTATAGCCCTGCAGAGGAGCGCAGCGCCACCTGGTGGACCTTCCAGGTAGAGCTGCCCCATGTTGCCTCAGCCGCCAGCCTTCTGGCGGCCGCAAGTGCTGGGCCTCCCCAGGCCCCTGAGGTTTTCAAGGCCCAGCGTTCACCTCGCCTGGTGCTCCCCTGCTGAGCCGGACAGGACTCGTCCCTGCGGCTCTGGAGGAATTTTCTCGGCCTGCTTGCTCCCTTCAAACCCCTTCAGAACAGGGGAACTCACGTTAAAACAAACAGGAAAGGGCAAGAGTCTAAAAGGGCTAAACTGTGAAGGTCGGGGCGGGGGGGGGGGGGGGGGGGGGGGGGGGGGGGGGGGGG
>NC_064809.1:22244055-22259070 GCF_023721935.1 Panthera uncia | reverse complement strand
GGGAGGGGGGGGAGAGGGAGCAGGGGGTGAGAGCGGGAGGAAGGAGGGCAGGCGCACATGGGGAGTGGCAGGCACCTCTTCTTTCTTCTGCCACCCCGAGTCCCAGTCAAGCTGAGCATGTAGGGGTTTCCCTCAAAGGGAACGGCATTGGGTACAAAATGTGATACGACCCACTCTCACTGGCACCTTCCGTGGGCCAGACCCCGTCCTCTTGGGCCTCTCAGCCATGAGACAGACATAAATACCCAACCAAGGTGAGCGCAAGGGTGAAGCTGGGCTTCTCGGCCTCGGCACTGCTGACATGGGACTGGGCCAGCCTTCGCTGGGGGGGGGGGGGGGTGCCCTGTGCGTCGTGGGGTGTTTAGGAGCGCCCCTGACCCCTACCAGATGCTAGAAGCACCCCCACTACCCCCTTGTGAGAACCCAAAGTGTCTCCTGACATCTCTGCGTGTCTCTTGGGGACAAAATGGCCTCTCGCTGAGAACCCCCGAGGTAGACGTCTCGGTCGCCGGCCGAAGGAGCCCTGTGCTGTGACCCGGAAGTGGATGGAGACAACAGGGGCATGAGCACATCCCATCCAAGAACACCCAGGGCTCTGAGTGGTCCTGGCTTCCACACAGTGCTGACGCTGAGGGCCTGGACGTGCGAAGCAGGGACAGCAGCACCTCCAAGAGACGTCAGGGCAGCATTTCTCCGCCATTTTTGGTAGCACGTGACCCTTGTTACAGATGGAGATTCCACGTCCCTCCCCCAGCGTCCCTATGTGGCTTTGGGATACAATAAAGGTGGCCAAGCTGAGAGTGACTGATACACACCGGTTGTCTTTGCCTTCACGCCCGCCAGGCCCTCGTACAGAGTCTGGAGTTTTATTTCGGGGTCCCTGGAATGATCTGCTGACTTGAACAGGTGGAAATGTAAATCTGTTTTGGTGTACCTTTGGGGCCCTCACCCTGGTGACCTCATCTAACCTTCATTATCTCCCACGGGCCCTGCCTCCATCACTTTGGGCGTTCTGGTTTCGACATCTGAATTGTGGGGGACACCAACTTTCAGTCCATGGGTTCTGCCCTCTGATGCTTGGGAGGCTACTCCTGGATGCTGGACTCTTGGCTTACATGTGGCCCTTCTTCCTCTGCCCCTACAGTACTTGGAAGGAAGGGAATGTTAATTTTCTCCTTCCTCAGTTTATCATCACTCTCCCCCACAGTAGGAGTAATGGGAGGTAGTGAGCGGTTCGGAAAGAGAGACGCTGAGGTGGCCACAAGGGCCACTGTCATCCAGGGCCACAGCTGCATACTGCTGGTGGGTTGTGCATTGGTAGAACTGTGGCCAAAACACATGAACGAAGTTGAGAGATTCAGAGAGAAGCAGAGCGCTTCCGTCTCTGCGAGGAAGTTCCAGAAAGGACCACCAGGTGGCAGCAAGTGAACAGAAATTTCCTAAGACTATGTCCTAGCTCTGGGGGACCAGAATGGCAGGAACAGCCTGAGCCTGGCGTGCGCTCTCCACCAGCCTGTGTCTCCACAGAAGAACATGGTCCTTCGTGGGTTTTGGCAGGTGCTCTGGGCCCCTCTGTGTATATGTACAGACGCTAATTCCTGTACTTACTGGTTTTCACTGATGGCTCACACTACCATATACCTCTGACTCCCATAAATGCTAAGGAGAGGGCGTTCATAGCAGGGGCCCTGATCCAGGCTTCCTGGAGAGAATATTCCGGGCAGAGGAGAACTAGTGGCTCAGGCTTGTCCGAGCAGCAGAGCGGACAGCAGGGAAGCAAGAACAGGGGAGTGATGGGGATGGGGTTGGAGCTGACAGGGAGGACTGTAGCAGCCAGACCCTGTGGGGCGGGAAGGCCTTGCTTCACCCTGGAGTGTCTCCTTTAAGGAATGTTAGAAGTGTCAGAAGGGCAAAGGAGGGCGTGGCCTCTTCCTCTGGAATCCGCCCCCCCCCCACTCCCCCTGTGAAAGAACGTTTTTTCCAGGATGTGGAACGTGTGTCCGACCTGACAAAGCCCTTCCACTGTGTGATTCTGTTCCTCTGTGGAAACAAAGAGCATCAGATTGCAATCGCTGTGCCATGATCTATTTATTCCTGAAAGTTTCTTTCCCTGACTCCATTTCCAGGCGAGTGAACTCTCTCCTGTGAGTAAAATATGCCCTCTTGGCCTGGTTTACTGTAGACGTCGGGGCAAAAACCACTTCTCTAGGTACAGGAGGTAGACAGGGCCCTCTGAGCAGAGACCATGCCTGGGAGGCCCTTTCTGCCTTGGAGGAGACCAGGAATGTGGAGGCGAGAGGCGCTGAGGCCCCAGACTCCGGCACTGGCGCGTGTGGACCAACGAGCACGAAATCAGGTGGGGAACGACACCCGAGAAAGGAGACCGAGCGGGTCGAAGACGAGCCTTGCCTTCCTTCCAGGTCTAAGGAATCTTGTACCTCTAACGCGTCTGGAATCTCCCGTCTAATCAGCCTGACGGGCTGCACTGCAACCAGTTCTAGGGCTAGCTCAGAGCGTGACTGAGGAAGTCGGCTGCAGAGAAGCGTGTCATATGCCTTCCCCGGACAGAACCACAGGTCTGTGGCTCACCAGTGTGATCATCCGTGTTCCTTCTGCCCTGCAGAGGTATGCTGGCTGGCCGGGGCGCGGGGTTGGTCCCTACCGCCCTTTATCAATAGAAGAGGGGACTCCATCTCATTCGTTTCATGCGGGATATTTGTAGGTAAATCCTCTAAAGCCAAAGCTGGGGCTGAAAACGGTGCACTGGGTGTCGCAACATGTAGGCACGGCTGACCCTCGAGGGAGCCATTTCAGGGCGCAGTGGGAGCGGAAGCTGGTGGGCTTGGTGGAGGGATCCTCGTGGGGGGTGACGCCCAAGACAGGGCCCGCTTCTGGGAGCTGGGGAAAGGCCCCGGGGTCACCTATCAGGCATGGACCGAGGGCTCTTGGTGGGGAGAGGCTCTGCGAACATTTCTAGCCCGAATCTGGGAGCCTACCCACCACCCTCCGACCTTCTTACTGGACAGGGGTGAAGGCGGAGATAGGCTTCTCCCGCCTGGTCCCCCTCCGCTCGCCGTGGGCTTCTAGATTCTCTGCCCCATCCTCAGATCCCGTGTCGCCCGAATAGTTTTCATATCTACACGGGCTGCCCTCCTCCCTGCTGCCCCTCCCCACAAAAGGAGTGCTTCTGCACTTTGCTTTTTTGGCTTTACACATGCATATTCACACAGAGACCTAGATGCACCATTTGAAACACATCGCAGCTTGGTATTCACCAGCCAGTGGAACCTCCGTAACAAGCGTAAAAGGGCACCTGCAACGTCTCGTTGTAACCGACTACTGGGAACCATCGTGAGGACGCCCGGCTTCTCCAGAAACTACGGGGGGTGGGGGGGGGGGGGGGGGGGGTGGGGTTACACCTGTACTTTCTTGGCGTCAGATGTCAGATCCTTGAATTACTCCAACCCCAAAGGCACTTGAGTGTTGTAATTGTTAGCTACCTGCAAACGCAACGAGCCCTACATGTACCCAGTGTTGGGAGACCCCGGGGCAGCACCGGAAGACTCAAAACACAAGGACAGCTTCAGATGCCCCGGGGGGGCGACACTATCAGCTGGGAGTGAGAAACAATGTCCCTCCATTCCAACTATGTTTTTTAAAATGGTTGGAAAACTTGACAAAGAAATAAAATATTTTCCAAGTCTGAATCCGCTCTCATGGGGTAATAGTCACCTTTTGTTTTTAAGATACACCATCTTCAGGGCTCCTGGGTGGCTGGTTAAGCGTACAGCTCTTGATCTCGGCTCAGGTCATGAGCTCACGGTTAGTGACCAACAGCGGACAGCCCGCTTGGGACTCTCTCTCTCTCTCTCTCTCTCTCCCTCTCTCTGCTCCTCCTGTGCATACTCTCCCTCTCCCTCTCAAAATAAATAAACATATGAAGAAAAAAAAAAAAAGACACCCCATCCTCTCATTACTCCCGGGCCCCTGCTGTCCTAGTGCGAGACTGTAGTTCCCAGCCCTGGCTTCCCATTAGAATCGCCCGGAAAGGTCTGACAATCTGCTGCACGGGGAGAGCCTCTGTCCCCCTCGTTTAGAATCTCTGAGGGTGTGACCCAGGCCTCTGCATCTTTAAGGGTTCCCATGTGATCACAGGTGCAGCCAAGTTTGAGAATCTGGGCCACGAGTCCCCATTTATTCCAAATGCCAGATCCGGCTTCCTTGGGTTCTTCCGTCACCAGGGTGGATCCCACTGGCCATCCCTGTTTTCCCCATCCCGTCCCTAGTCAGAGAGGAGACCGTGGCGGGTGAGAGCCCTCGTTCTAAATGATTCAGCACCTTGCTAATCCCAGAGCTTCAACAGTTAGAAGAGAGAAGTCTGTTCCCACCCATCTGCTCAAGATTTCCTGTCCCTTTCCTTTTTTTTTTTTTTTTAAATGTTTATTTTGAGAGATAGTGCACGATTGGGGGAGGAGAGGGCGGCGGGGGCGGGGGGGGCGGGGAGAGAGAATCCCAAGCAGTACTGTCAGTACACAGCCTGACTCTGGGCTGAAACTCAAAAACCAAGAGATCATGACCTGAGCAGAAATCCAGAGTCAGATGCTTAACCCACCGAGCCACAGAAGTGCCCCTGTCTCTTTCCTCCTTAAACTAAATGCTTAGAGCTTGGTTTTCTTTCGTCCTTAATCACTTGCTCTTGCAGGCATGAATGGAGACCGCACACATGCTGATATGGATAGAAGTGTCACGCAAAAGTTCGAGAAATGGCAGGCCATTCAGGCGCCCCGAGCTCTGGGTTTGGCCCCTAATGCTGTCTTGTGGAGAAGGGCTCGCGAGGCCGGATTCTTTATGCTGTCCAGGTTGGCCCTGACTTTTTCCAACAACGAAGTGTGTGTTCAGTATTCTATGCCAGTGAGTCTCAGCCAAAGCGGTTCTGCTCGTTAGAGGCAAGTGCAGGTATTTGTGGAGAGCTCTGTAGCTGTCACCGTGATGAGGCAACACTGGCATCGTGCGGGTGTGGGCCAGGGACGCCAGGCGTCCTGCAATGGGCTGCCAGGAACTGTCCCCTGCGGCAGGACCTGGTAACGCCCTGCCCAACATTCATGCGAGCGAAAAACCTATTTACAACGACCTGCACCTGCAGGCCGATTCTGCTTTAAAAATAAGCTTTTAGGCATTCTTGGAAAGATGCAAAAACAATTTTTTTTTCACTCAACAGAGTGTTGCATCTAAAAAAAATATTCTCCAAGATAAACCTTAGGGGCTCCTCAGATTCGTGCGACCGTCCATCAAGTCGGTGCCATGGGCTGGATGCACAAGCATGGGCACGTCTCGGGTTCTCCTCTGTGCCTGGAGAATAACGGAACCTCCCTCAGAGGACGGTTGAGAAGATTAAATGCGACATATAGAAAATTCTTAAGACAGAGCCAGACACACGTTGCACCTTCAATAAAGGTTAGGGTTGTTGTCTTTATCACGGATAACCGGACACTCATCCCGCTCTCCCAAAGGCTTCCATCTGGTTGCAGAGAAGAAGTCAGACTGCGGGAGTCCAGAGGAGAGGCCTTTCACAGAGGTGATGGCATGTGGCCCTCTCTGGCATGACACACAACTTTTAACAGTGTTGCAGCGTTACAGAGGTTGCTTTTCTTTCGGTGTCGTGACTGCAACTCCTTCCAAAGCCAAGCAAAACAAAGACATTTGCACAGGAGAAAAGCCAGGGCCCTAGAATCATGGCTACTAAAGACTGGTCCTTTTGTGAGGTTGCATTTTCAGGGTCAGGAGAAGGTGCACCCCAAATCACCCTGCCCAGACTCCTCAGATGGCGGGAGGAGTTGGTGTCCATCCCTGAGCTGAGCACCCAGGGCAAGACCCGTGAAGAGAAGCAGACACATCCGCTGGGCTCCCAGAGCAGTTCTGGCCATGCCTGTCCCCCAGACTGCTTCCCGAGGGCCCCCCTCTGCAATTTGAACTAGCTTCTTCCCCTCTCCATGGCTCTGAAGATGCAAAAGCATTTGAGAGCGACCAAGAAATTTTCTTTGGAGGGGGAGCGGAGGAAGAAAGACTGCTTCAACCAAAAACTCAAAAGGTGGTATCGCAGAAGCAACCAGGTGACGTTGTTGGGGAAACACACCACGGACCACAGGCCCCTGTGCCGTGATCTCTGCTCCTGAGAAGATCATGTCCAAAGATAATAAAGTGATTGCACGAGCCCTTTTGAGGAGAGAACGTCAGATCTGCCAGGGCTCGTGGCCGTCCAGCTGGAAACAAAAGCTCATCCTGATGACCTGAAGGCAAGAAGATCAAGTTATGCTCGGCACACTCCACCTAGAAGGCAGCGGATCACATGCGGCAGACTTAACACCAAATGCTTCATTTGTCGAAGTGCCTGGCGTTGGTGGCCAAGTCCTTGATCCTTGTGTCTGTCAACGCATCCACAATAACTGCCGTCCGTTGCCTATCGAGGGCCAGGTATCATGCTAAGTGTTCTGCATGTATCACCTTTTATTTATTTATTTTTTAATGTTTATTTAGTTTTGACAGAGAGAGAGACAGAGCATGAATGGGGGAGGGTCAGAGAGAGGGAGACACAGAATCTGAAACAGGCTCCGGGCTCCGAGCTGTCAGCACAGAGCCCGACGCGGGGCTCGAACCCACGGACCGCGAGATCATGACCTGGGCCGACGTCGGTCGCTTAACCGACTCAGCCACCCAGGCGCCACTACCCTGTGGATTTTAACATAATGCACTTGTTGAGTTGTTGTAGGACGTGATTGAAATGTCGGAACATTTTATACCTAAAAGCTGTAAGATGACGACTTTCCGGAGCCCTCCCCCAAACACGTGATTCATATAATGTTAACACGTAATTTACACAATGAGTGGACCTGTAACATACTAGATCTGATAAAGGCATCCCAGATCTGTAAACTTGAAGCTTACGGACACCGACAACCAGGTGCTCAGGTAATACTCATTTTCCCTTTACATCGAACCAAGTTAAATATTTTGGAGGCCAAAAAGGATATGAAGCAGTTTCCTGAGACTGTTCTTGTCAATTCCATACTCCTGGTGGTATTTTCACCGACTGTTACCCACAGTGTAATGTTAGCTAGCGTATGTCTTTCTACACCAACAATATTTTTTGACACTGAGAACTCGAAAAAAATCATAGTGATAAAGATGCTTTATTTCTACTTGACTTCTACCGGACATTTAAAAAGAAAAGGTAGTAAGAGCCCCTCTTGTAAACGAGGGTGGAAACTCTGGACCCGGGTTTGCTTTCTGTTAGCCAAACCTTGGTAAAGCCACAGAGGAGAGAGTCAGCAGGTTACATCAGAAGGCACCGCACTTGCAATGAATTGATCAGGAACTCATCATGAATCAGAGAAGTAGAGCTTTCTGAAAGCCAGCTCGTGTCCCGTTACACGTTACTTATAACGTCCTCAAAACCCAAACCAATTAACTTGGTAATAGTTATGTTTGTTCTTTGACTAGGAAGCAGTTCGAGTGACAAGGTACAAAAAATAATAAGCATGCAGCCCTTTATTTAGTTTTGCAAAGTCTCTGCTTATCGTTCTGTATATTACATGACTGTGTTATACAAATACATTTATTTACAAAAACACTCTATCTGTGCAAACTTGTTGCTTTTTAAAAATGTACGGGTATCCCCATTTCTGCCCATCCCAAGATATATTTTTAAAGCATGCATAAAAATTAACTTTGGTGTGCGAAAACTACTCTGTGCTGCCACATACGGTATTTTTTATTATGTCTATTTATATATGTACAAAAGTTGATCAGTTTACAGAACCGTACAGAAGTGTACACGTTAAAATCCACAATGCAAGAGTGTGGGTCACCAGGTCTCAGGAAACAAAGGAAGGGTTTAGATACTGGAAAGGAAACAACTAGAGAATCCCAATATGTTAAGAGAAAGAAACAAGAGAAAGAAAGAAAGAAAGAAAGAAAGAAAGAAAGAAAGAAAAGCAAAGAAAACTAGCTTGCTTGGGCTGCAAATTATTATACATAATTCTCACGGCAGTGCAATAGGTTTGATAAACTGCCTTCTACATATGCCTCGTGTCGGCTCGTGTAGAAGTTCACTGGCTTTTTGTCTAGCACGCTACTTTCAAATGTACAATGCTATAGTATCAAAATGTTTTTGGCAAAAAAGATCTTGAAAGGAACCATGACGTTCTGACAAAAATAGAAATCTGTAATAAAGCTAAATAACACCAAAATAAAAGGAAATATTATAGTATCTGTTTTACAATTTGTATAGATAGTCACGCTTGTGTATTTCTCGCTTTCACGTCTAGTCTCCGTAATGAAAAATATTTTTGTACAAAACATACTAAAATTCTGGAATCATACATGTTTTACATGCTGAGTACATTTTCCTCCCCGTCTCTCACACACCCTTCTCTCCTGCCAGCCACTCTTTTCGTAACACATGCTTACTTCATTTGACGGGTATCGGCTATAGACAGTAAACACTATGTAATTACAATAGCAACGAAGAAAACAAACAAGCTTCACTGACATCTATTAATCCAGTATTTAGCACATACTTAGCATTAAGCCTCAAACAGTACGGCAATATGTTACATTCGCTTGGGAAAACAGTTGTGGAAGACTGTCGAAAAACATTTTTTGTGTATTTTTTTAACAGTAACTCCGACTTTCACCTAACAGGATTTGGCCTTTAAGAGGTTTCCTTGGCTGTGGATGGGGTGGCTTTGCTTGAACTTCCGTTCTGTGCCTTGTAGCTGGTGAGGCCGGGAGTGTGGATGGTCCTGATGCTCTTGGCACCTTGATTCAGTGAAGTGGGGGAGGCGGGGGAGGGCGGGGAGGAGGAGGAGGAGGAGGGGGAAGGGGCTGCTCGGCCGTTTTGAGTCTGCAGTGAGAATGAGAGATGGTGGCCTTTCCCTGTATGAGTGGGGCTCTGAAACTTTAAGGAGCCATTAGAGACAGAGGGGATGAGGGAGGCAGAGGGAGCAGATCGTCCTGTTTGGGGGCTGAGAGGGTTAGAAGTAACCGGTGGTTTAGTAGCAGGTGGAATAGGCAAGTTAGAGCTGTCACCACTAGAAGAGGGCAGAGAACTGCTTTTCCCAGAGCTGGGAGAAAGGGCTGGAATCTTAGAAGCAGGTAAGGAGGGGAAAGTAGGCTTACAGTCCCCACCAGCTTTCTTAGCACTTCCATTAGCCTGCAAATAAAGATGGCGGGAGACAGTTTGTCAGAAAGCTGGTAACACGATCAAACCACAGGGTCTGGCAACACAGCCCTTCTGAGAATGACTAAATAAAAGAAACCAAATCAAACCGAACCAGTTCAAGGCCTGAGCTAAGTTCTTGTTGTGCTGCACTGGACCTGGTAGAGACCCCCCAAAGTACAAGAGCGGAGATGTGTAGAACGGGAGGAAAGGAAGAACGGCGTAGGTGAGAAGAGGCACACCATCCTGCTACCGTTCCCGGGTGCTAGGTCGGCCATGCGTCTGGGGTGATTACTGGGGTGGGGCGGGGGCATCGTGATGGACAGTTAATGTGCCTCTAATGCAACGCAGTCAGCATATACGTTAGTACTGGTGACTTTCAGGGCAGCTCAAGGACAGGTCTGACTCGGTTTCCCGAGGTGTTCTGATGAACCACTACATTCACCCAAAGAAAAGCCGACGGGCCCGGCACCTTGTGTTAACAGTTAAACTTTGGAGTCACAAAGTAAAAGATGTTTTATTGCAAGCATGCAGAAGCGTGGTGAAAAGTTTAACGAAGGTTTTTAGACTTTCTTCATGCCCCAGATCCAGGGTGTCTACGTAAACCGTATCTTACAAAGAAAGCATGATATTTGGTATAAACTAAGTCAGTGACTTGCTTCTTAAACGCAACAGTGTCCATCCAAAATTGGGTTTAAGGTAAAACTACCTGACGGTATTGGCGGGGGTCCTGCAGTTTGGACTGCTTGCCAGGCTTGTCCAGGCTTCCGGGTCTGTTCTTGGAACTCATGGGGACCGGCATCCTGCTCGTCTGTGGGGTCCCGGCGGCGCCCTGTGGGAAGGAGCAGCGGGAGGGGAAGAGAAGGAGAAGCACGTGAGCGGATTGTCACGCAAGCTCTCCCACTGTGTGCAGAAGCTCAACGTGAGAAGCCACAGCCCTACATGCAGGACAGATCTAGGAGACGGACATCAGGAGACACCACTGGGGTTAATTTGAAGAATCAAACAGAATGAATCTGCTCCACTACTGATCAAACGGATTTTAATGTGAGTATCAGAGCAATCATTTCAACAGCACATGACTGACCCAGCGTCCTCTGCGTTTACCCAACACCAATCAGCAACAGAGGTAAAAAGAGAATCAATTAGCTGTTAGACACCTAGTTGTTGTTGTTTTGAAGGTGAGGGAGAAAGTGTGAGAGAAAGGGATCGTGGCGAACAGACAAAAATAAAACCACAATGAGCCACCTGAAAGGAAGCAAGTAAATCACAAGACACCTGTTGCTAATGGTGATTATGGCAGATGTAAGAAAGCAGCTGGGCCTTTTCGTTTTCCATCAGACCAAGATACCTTACGTGAGGCTGAAGGTACGGACGAGGGGGGCTCTAGGGCAGTGGGAGCTTCGTCCAGAACTAGCAGGGAGCGGGGACAGGCCTCTTGGGCTATGTGGGCTGAGCTTGCAACAGAATCTCTGTTGGAAGAGCATGAAGCGTCCACCAGGGCTTTTGGACTCATTTCACTGATTGTGGTTTCAAGCTGTTTGATGGTCTGCTCCAGGCTGTCCAGCGTCCTGTAGGTATTTTTTCTGATTTCGTCAGTTCTGGAAATCACAGGTGCGTTCTCTGCACTGGGCGGCTCTGGTCTCCTAAGCGTACTTTTGGGGGCGTCTTCAGGTTGGGACCTAGTGATTTCAAATCGTTTAGCTTCCTTGTGCTGCTTCAAAGTGCCGTCCTCCTCCTCCTCCTCGTAGACCACCACCTGCAGCGTCTTCTTCCCCGTTTTGGTTCCCGTGCGAATTGCCTGAGTGAGAGCAGCCAGTTGCTTTTTAGGGAATTTGAATTTAAACTTTTTCTTGGGGCTTTCAAACTGGTCATCCGTCACGTCACCCTTGCTTTCTGCACTTGGAGAATCTGCGTGGCCGAACCTGCTCAGCTCGTTCTTACTCGTTTCCTGTCCCGGGGGTTCAGCCTCTGGTGAGAGGCAGTGTGGCTGGAATTTACCATCAGCCTGCTGCCCTGATCCGGGGCTGCCGGATGCAACCTTCTTATGCAACTTTTGGGAAGTGTTATTCTGGAGTACAGGGTCTCCGTTTTCCTCCTCTTCCTCCTCCTCTATCTTTTCCTCTGTCATCATCCTCTCTAATTCCTCGTCGCATTCCTCGAATATGGTTGAAAGTCTCTTATACGCAGACCGGATGTCCATGGGCTCGTCAAAAATGATGATAACTGGTTTCTTGTCTAGGCACACGACTGGCTCTTCGTTTTCAGCTCCTTCTTGTGGGGACGTTGCTTCTTTCTTGGCGTCAATGTTAACCGTCTGTACATCTTCCCCCTTTTGGCTCACTATGTCGCGGACCTCCCCACTGGAGAGCACCTGGACGGCAGTTTTGGTGATCATGAAGGCGATGTTGTCGGTGGTCGCATTTTCTTCAGTGGGAGAACTTGGTGTCGATTCTCCGTCCTCGCTGGGGTTCACGCTAGCATGCCGTGCCCCCTTGGGTCTTAGAGCAACCTGGCCGAACTCTGTCATGTGAACCTCTTGAACTTGAGTTCTGACATCACACGTGCTCAATTCAGTTGACCTAGCGGGAGAGGGAAGGTCACACCTATCTGCGTTTTCCTGTCTTTCTAGTCTCATCTCCTTCGTCTTTCCATAATTCATCTTCTGATTCTCAGCGTCAGGCACAGGGTACTGCGGTCCTGAGCTCTTAGGTCCTTTGTTTATTTCATCTAATGAACAAAGGCCAGAGTAACTGGCATTGACCTTAGACACATTTTTCTGGGTGTAGTTTCTACTGTCTTTAAATAAACGTTTGCCGGGTATGGAATTTTTCTTCTTTAGGATGTCTGTTTTATACTCTGATGTTCTTGATGCATCAGAAACACTATTCTCCATTGCTATTTCCCATTTAGGATGGTCAAGGGGTGTGAGAGCCCCTGTGGGAACCTGAGAGGGAAGTGGAGGAGGGAAACCACACACATTAATCAGAACAGGATCCACGAAAGGGGGCCATGAATCTGCATGGTATCCGTCGGAACGCAGATTTGCTAAACTCACCTTTCGGGATTCCATTTGGGGGCCGTTTTCATATTCGACATCAGATTTCCGAACGTCTTCATGGAAAAATTCCAAATTCTGGTAGAATAGTGTAGGACATGTTACTGCACAAAACCACATCCCCCCCCCCAAAGTGGACTATAACTAAATCGTTCCTTTAATCACACTTCCAGAACCTGCGGGCCAAGCACATCTGCCAAAGCCTAGACGGCTCTACTTTGGCTGGCTTTGTTGTTCTCCAGCTTCCAAACACGCCCTGTGTTCGCACGAGACGAAAATCTCAATTAGCAAAATAGTTTAGGGATTTGCAAAATTGGTGAGGGAGCAGTTAAGAGAATAAAAGGATCGATTCTGTATCCACACGTTCTCTCTCCAGCATCTGATTGTGAGCTTAGCAGAATCGAAAACGGGAAGAGAGGTGTAGCGCAGTAGAAAGCACAGTATCTCGGCAGGCAGAAGCTTTGTGGTTCTAATCCAGCTCTGCCCCTTAACTGTGCCACCTTCACTTTCCTGGGCCTCCGTTTTCTTGTGTATAGACTGGGGAACTCGACCAGAACCCTTCCAGCTAGTTATTTCGGTACTATCTCTGCTGCTTTTCTGGAAACTGTCCTATAAGGACTCTGCCCCACTCGGGTGTAGTACTTGGAGATGAAACGAAAACCTTATTTTTCCCTGGTCAAATGACAGACTGACAGTGTATCTGCAGTTTGCACTTGGACTTGGCCAAGTCAAGTGTCACAATAACCTTCAACCTAATAATACCCAAGGCGGTCAAATCCAAATTCAGAATGATAATACCCTCGAAACACCTCCAAAGCAGATATTGGAGGCTACAGCGGTGACTTTGACATCGTAAGTCAGCTTCTAGTCTCTGTATTCTCGGATACAGAGCGAAGGTCCATTTCTGCGGGTGTCACCGAGATTCAGGACGTGAGGACCCAGCAGTGAGGCTCAGGTCCGGACAGTGCTTCACCGGGAAGCGTGGCCTTGTCTGGCTCCCTTGGGCTCTGCCACGACACTAACACTAGCTGTGCCTTGTCGCTTCCAAGGCACTGCTGCCCTTTCTTCTTGCTGCCAAAGCCCGAAAGGAAGAGGTGGTTACGGGGGGAAGGGACACAATCCCGAGAAGGTTGTCTGGCTAAAGCAATGACAACATAACAAAGCATAATAACCGGGCCCCGCCCAAGTCAACCCACAGCAACCCCACCGCCCTGTTACAAATGGAAAGGATGTCCATACACATTCAAGGAATAACACACAAACAACAGAGTCAGTATTAATCACATGGAAACATCGTACAGCATACGAGGTGCATCAGCCACCGGATGCCTCCTGTTAAACCTCCCCTCCTCCCGGTAAGGCCCCAAACCAGTGCAACAATTCGGCCGGTGCAGACGAACAACATGAGGTCTTTTGTGGGATTTTAAATTTGGATCATTAAACAACTCACACATCCAATAAAAGGTTTAAGAAGAAAAGCAAGAGAGGTTTCGGACTAAGGTTTCCACCCCGAACACGGAGGCAGCAGAGCATGCTAGGACTTGAGTGAGAATTTACCCCTGAATTGGAGAAGGAGTCGACATGTAATCTAGGCACGACACGTGCACAGCTGACGTTCTTCTGGCCCAGTGCCCGGGGTCAGCGCTGGCATCTGTTCTGACTGGTCAGGGCCCATGCCATACCCACTGCTAAGTATTTCAAATGTCACCCAGAGACACACGTATTTTAAAAGGGGTGAGGTAGCAGGAATACTCCGATGAAAGCCACTAAGATAAAGATGTCAAGGGTAGGTTTCACAAGACCTGTTACTTTTGTTACTGGGCTAGGAAAAAAGAACGAAATTATCGCAACAAGTGCATTCACTGTATCCAGGGTAGCTCGGTCACAATTGTCATGTAATCTCACAATGATATCTCAGAGGTAATCTTAGAGGGTCAAGACTGCGTAAAATGTGGTTAAACCTCTTAATGTCTGTTTATAGGTAGGTCCTGAGGTTTGGATCGTTCAGAAAACTGTGTGGCAGGCTCTAAATGCATATGGCAATCAAGCAAAATCAGAGACACAGTTATAGGAAAATTGTACACAAGTGAAGCACTAGGCTGACACCTCATGATGATAAGGAGAAAATTTTAAAGAAATACTTGATTTATAGAAGAGTAGACGAATAGCCCAGGAGGAGTGCTGACAAAAATGTGGGGAGAAGTCTGATACTCATGGTTATTATGAGACAGGTCAATCTGCTGCGTAGAAGTATCTAAAACAAGCACTTAAGTGTCTATACGGCTCTCACTACAGACTTGGCCTATTATCCGACGGACTCCTGATTGAGGTGAAGGGTATCTCAAGGCTATGGCTTTCTAATTGCAAGGCGAGAAATCTTATGCAACTTTTCAGCAAATCAGCAAAGTTCTACGAGACAACGATGATCTCTAGAGGGATCTTCTGGAAGTTCCCAGTTCCCAGTGTTTCAGACAGACATCGGCCCAGGTATGCCCTGTGACTCAGGATATGCCAGGGCCTTTCATGAGGTGGTTTTACTTAGGGCCACTGTAGGGCAATCCCACAGACTGAAAGAGGAGTATATTTCAAATAGGATGTCATGGGTTCACTTGAAAGTAACAGGAGATTCTCTTCATGAGAAAGATTTAACAGCAATAATCTCATAACCTCTCCTGCTGCACGGAGATGCCCTCAACCTCCCCTCCCCCCCCCCCCCCCCCCCCCCCCCCCCCCCCCCCCC
>NC_064809.1:21558639-21598864 GCF_023721935.1 Panthera uncia | reverse complement strand
AACAGAGCAACAAATCTTTATAAAATGGGTGAGTGTCTTGTTTCCTATTATGCTATTTGCTCTGTCTGTTTTATGGGTGTTCTCCATCCTGTTTAAATGAATTTTGATCTTCTATTGTGCAAATATAAGAGGCTAGAGTTGAGGATTGGTGGGCTATAAGCAGATGAAAAAGCAATGAAGAGATTTCTAAGACACCCGGGGGTAATGGTTTTCAAAGCAAACAAAATTGTTCCCAGAAAAATATTATACGGGCAAAGGAAAAGAAATCACTTGAAAATTAATCTTGTTTATATCTTAGAAAGGCATTTCTTGTAGGGCTAATATATTCTTAATTCTTAGCCTACTAGAACCCTATCCTCTTTGCCGCTTCTTTTAATATAAGCCCTTTGCTATATATTCAATCTGACATTACAAAGAAGGTGGTCCTGAGGCTTTTTCATTTAAACAGAGAATGGAAGCCGCTAGCTTTCCTTTAACAGAACATTTCAATTTCATATATAAGCCCAGTGGCCTTGAATACAAGAGTGAGTCTTAATAAGTCCAATAAAAATTCGAGAGGAAGTTTCTTGAATTCCTTCAGAAAATCAGAAATTAATTAGTAGATCCTAATTCCTTAGAAGAATATGCTAAGAGCAGCTTTTTCTCTCCCTCTCTCTTAATAATCCTGTAGTAGCAGAAGCATTTTGCCTTCTTCACATTTTCTGGAGAGTGGCAGCCTGCTCTACAAGGTCCAAAAATCAGAGGGAAATTAGAAGAAAAAAGATGAAAAACTGTTAAGTACATAGCAATTACAATAGCAATAGCTCCCATCTGTGTTGTACTTCACAGTTTGGGAAGTGCTTTCATAAACATTATTTTACGTAATCTTAATGAAAGCTCTGATGACAAAGTTTAAACTTCTTTTCTGGTTTACAAAGCTGTTATGAGTTGAATTCCCCATCCCCACCCCCCAAATCCATATGTTGAAATCTTACCCCCAGTACCTCAGAATGTGACCTCATTTGAAGACAGGGTCTTTAGGGAAGTAATCAAGTTACCATGAAGTCAACAGGATGGGCCTTAACCTAATATGACTGATGTCCAGACCAAAAGGAGAAATCTGGGGACAGAGACATACTCAGGGGGAATGCGTTTGATGATGAAGGCAGACATCAAGGCGACACTTCTACAAGGCAAGGAACGTCGAAGACTGCCAGCACAAGAGCTAGGTGAGAGGCAGGGAACAGACTCTCCCTCACGGCCCTCACGAGCAACCAACCTTGCCAACACCTTGATCCTGGACTTGTAGCCTCCAGATCCATGAGAAATGATTTTCTGTTGTTTAAGCTGCTCTATGTGGTACTTTGTTACAGCAGCCCTAGCAAACTAATATAAGGTCCTTCATGATCTGTCACTCTTTCTTCTCTGGCCTCATTACTCATCCCTCCTTCCAGTGGACTCTAGTGGATTCTAGCTAAACTGAACATCCTAGGTGCACCTGGGTGGCTCAGTTGGTTAAGCACCCAACTTTGGCCTCAGGTCATGAACTCGCGGTTCATGAGTTGGAGCCCCACATTGGGCTGTCTACTGACAGCACAAAGCCTGCTTTGGATTCTCTGTATCCCTCTCTCTCTGCCCCTCCCCCTGCTTGTGCGCTCTCTCTCTCTCTCTCTCTCTTAAAAATAAAATAAACATTAAAAAAATTTTGTAACTGAACATCCTAGTCAGGGTTCTGTCTGCCAAGAATCTGCTACCTGTTATTATGATGTTAATCCATAGAAGTAGAATCCCTTGCTCCAAAGGGATCACTGCATGTTTCAGAATACATGGGGAGACATAATCTATACCTTTTCTTTACAGTATCATGGGATAGACCACAAACTCTAGGGAGCCTACATTCACTACACCACTAAGTTTTCTGTTTGGTTCATAGCTAAAATTTGCTAAACTCAACTGGTAGCTACAGCTTTAGCTCCAACAACACTGGATGCATCTTTTTAAAACACCCTGGAGTGACAAGGAGTAGTCAGAAGGTCAATTTCTCCAACTCATACATGGAGGTGCTGGAGAACAGGAGCACAGCACATAGGTCCTACAAATAGTTCTTTGCAAGACTTTCTGTGAAACTGCTTCCGTCTAGAGGTGGGCCTCCCTCCCTCCTCCTCTTGAGTCTGGACAAGTGCTGTGGCCATCTGACAACAGAATACAGAATGCTGGTTTCCAGGCCATGCCTTAAGGGACTAGCAACTTCCTCTTTTTGCCTAGTATTTTCTTCCTACACCCTAATGGGTTGTTTTTCACATCACACTCCGAACAGCATGGTTTTAAAGGAAAAGACAAAACAGAAATAAAGAAATCCCTTTCATGAGCGCCCAGTTTAACTTGTGGCCAAAGAACTGAATTCATAACCCCTCAGAATGCTGTAAGTGGCAGTGACCCGAAAGATCTTTGAATATATAGCTCCTCTGAATTTAAATCTCCTTGTATGGTTTGAGAGAACAGGTGGCTGCAGAAAGCACAGATGCTTTGTCTGCTAAGATAAATGACAGTCTCTACCCCAACTTGGAATATGAGGACCATGAGTTTTGGAGTCAGGCATACATAAGTTCAGAATCAGACATACGCCCTAACTGTGTGGCCTTGAGCCCTTTGCTTAATCCCTCAGAAATTCAGGTTTCCTTGTTTCTGAACTAGAGATAAAAATATTTTACCTTCAAGGTAGTTGTGAGTAGTAAATGCATAATGAATGTACAGTGCCACTGGCCCCAGAGCTGTTCAATAAAGACACCTCTATCATCATCCAGGGGGACAAGGTTCTTCCCTCTCAGCCCATCAAGTCTAACAATACCTTTATGTCCTCCCCTCATAGGGAAGGGGAATAGGGCTGAATATTCCAGACATACATGATAGTATGGCCAATATTTGTGTTAAAATATACATTTTACAAAATGCTCAGGTCATTGTACTCAAAGTACTCTGCTCCTCCAAAGAAGACTCCTGTCCTGAGGCCTTCAAGGATACCGTTCTGTAATCCAGTGGGCACTGGGCTGAAGGAGAAGATTCTAGAGCAGCTCAACCCTCTAGGATATAGGGCAGGGGCAGGGGAAGGGTCAAGCAGGAGATACAAACATGGAAGGCAGCTTCTGAGGAAGGTAAAGCAGGTGTTATTACCTCCACTGTACAAATGGGGAAACTGAGGTTTAGAGAGATGAAATGTTCTTCCCTAACCCACCACTGTGCCCCTGGGGAACCTAAGCTAATATCTTTGTGCAGCATATGACAATATGGAGGTCGTTTCATATTCCATGTTTCCTTTGGAAAATATAGATAGCACTAGGGATAGAGGCTGAGACTTTCAAGGGGACTAGTGAGGCCTAAGTGTAGGAATCTGCTTCTTTAGTAAGTGCCAAGGAAAGGGACTGGGAGGGAATGAGGTGAAGCTGGGGAGACATCAAAGGGAGGTCACTTCCTGAATGATCCCTCCCCACGTCCCCCAAATCTCCAAGAAGGGGTACTAAAATCAGGAAATGTTATCAATGGGATTTCTCATAAAACCTGACTGGGGAAGAGGCTGGGATCTGTGAGGCAGAAACTGCTGCACAACCCTGGGAGCTCCAAGGCTGAGAGTCCCCTGAGGAAGGAAGCCCCAAGGCCTCCCAGCTTTCCCAAAGACTTTGGGGTGTCACAAGCTGGGGAGTGAGTCGGGCCAGTGTAATCAGCTCTTCAGAGAGCAGATATCGTGTTGCGAGGGGTAAAATCAGGTGATAGTCAAGTGTCCTCTGACAATCAGATAAAAGAATATGTCTTTATATTTTTCTCAGCAAAAAAGACATGCACATACCCATTAAAATCAGCATTCATTTCCCAGGGCATTTTTCAGATCGTCCAGGGATCCTCAGCTCCCAGCTGAAGGTAAGCAATTATGCATTTATTTTGCTCAATCACCTTTATGTGTCTGGTTTATGTTACATTCAATAAGTTGCATATTGCACGTTTATTTCAGGAAATCTAAAATTTTGTTCTGAAATTTGACAGAATGAAAACCAAAGCATGTATTATATATGAAATGACTCACAGTTGTTAACAAAAATCAAATACTCCCTAAAATAGACTAACTGCAATTTTGTCAGCTAAATGAAAACACGAACAACAGCTTTTTCTGCTTTTGTAAGCAAAAGCGTGAGGGAAAGTATGTTCCTCTTCAGTGAAAACTTGAACTTTGCTTGGTCCCTTATAATCAGAAGGTAGAAAGAAGAACCAGCCAAGCAGCTGCCTTACAATTCAACTTACCCACAAGTCAAGCTATTGTATAAGATATTTTTACCTCCCCCACCCCGCAACATGCATTTCAAATGTGTTCAGATATTCCCCCAAAATATTTAAGTACTTTCTGATTAGTGATAATGACCATCAACAAGGAAGTGGCACCTCAGAAGGACTAAACAATGGATAAGCATCCACTCTAAAAAGTAACCTCCCAAACAGGTGGGAAGACATGATGTATTTCTCTCCGCACTTCGGTTTATAAATGAATGGCTTAAGAGCAAGTTGCAAAGCAAAGTTGAAGAAGGTCTAGAAGTTCTATGGTTTTACATTGTTAAAGGATGTTTTTTAAATTGAAGACTATTTGAAAGCCCAATAATTTCCTCTTAATAGGCATTTGCTTACTTTTAAAAGCAATGATTTTATTATAATAGCCGAAATGCCTTTGATGAATGACTATTAAAATTAATCTCACCTGATTTGAACCGTGGGGAGAAAAGGTCAACATGAAATCATCTCCTTTGCTTTTAAGTGCTTTTACTGACAGCAGCCTAAATTATCTCTGCCGGCTCTGAGTCCACAGCTCACACAGGCATATGCATCATATTTGTCCACGGCCGGCCTGTGCTACAGGTCAGAGGGCGGTGACGGCCGCAGCTCCAGCATCAGACAGGGCAAAGAATCCAGGCCCAGATAGCAGGTGCTTCCATACTAGACACTTTATATGCAAAACTGTGTGCACGGTTAGGAACTATCAGAGTGTTTCAGGCAGTCGATTGCCGGCCAAGGCACTGTCTCCCTTGCCAAGAATGTTCTCAGTAGAAGTGCATTCACCAGTGCTGGACCTTCCCTGAGTGAATTTTCTGCTGGAAGCAGGGATACTATCGAGGAAGGAAACGATGCCACACTGGAAGAAGAGAAGGGAAAGAGGAAAGAAGGCAAGAAAGGGAATGCGGCTACTGGCTCACACAGTAGCCCTTAATGAGGGAATCATTAGCTCCATGGAATAACCAATGAGCAAAAGCACCAGACAGATATTGGACACGCGCTATCTGGGAACGGCACACGAAACAGGTGATGCAAGTGCCTGATTAGCACACCTTGTAAGCTGCTTTCCCAGGAGTGGAAATGGGTTCCTTGAGCCAGCTAGGCTCACTTGTGGGGTTCTCTCCATGACCACAGTGGAACAACTGAATAGTTAGAGGTCTCGTTCTGATGGTAGAATATGTAGAATGATGGGAATACAATACACACATTTATTAATGAACGGAAAAGAACTGTGCACAAGACGTCACTCATTTCTTCCATGACTTGGTCTAGAGCCTAAATGAACTTACATCCTTCCTGTCATCACTTCTCCCACATGGGGAGTAATGGTTTCTGGACAATCAGTCAACTCATGGGTCTAATGATCTGTGAGGCACCGAGAAACATGGTTAAAGAATATGCACTGGCTCCCCTTCAGCCTAACTCTGGCCAAGAGGAAAGAAAGCAAACTGTTCCCAGGGAAATGCAATTCTGTAAAAACACAGCAGTTACAATGCCAAAGAAGCTTAGAGTTTTTAACCATATCCATTTTCGCTTCAAGACAAAAAGACTAAGAATAGATAATAGTAATGCCATTCAAATAAGATCCATTGAAAAAGCCTAATATATGAAAGCTTACTAGAAGAGAATTAAATTGATAATATTTGTTCAAAGCTGAGGACAATGTATTCCTCTTTGTGAAAGATTTCTCTGTAGTTCTCCTCAGGAAGCCAGCTTCTATAGGCATTGAAAGCATGGCTTGGCTCTGGAAATATGATTTACCTGCAAGCATTCTGGAATACCTATGGCAGAAAATGAAGATGTTGGCCCTTTTCCTAACCCTGCTGGACAGGTTAAATGCTTGTTTTGCCCTCTCGTGTCATAGTTTGCAAAGATAAGACATCAGAAAATGATCACCCAAATGATAAAAGTTTGTGTTTAATTCATCCTTAGGATACTCAGCACTCTTAGAGATAAAGGTCATGAAACCTTCCACAGAATTGTAAAATTCATGTACTAAGATAGATCTTTCAATATTTCAAGTGGTATAATTTTACTCTTTCAGAGGCAATTGCCAGAAATCACTAAGGTATATCACATGAACATAAATTCACAGAAAAATTACTTTTATTTAATATATTTTTCAATTTTCCTTTATTCGAAAGTGGTATTCTCAAACTATCAAACAATATGCATAAAACAATTTGGAGAAATTTGAGATATGACTGGATATTTAATAATGCTAAGGAATTTAAAACGTAATGGCTTTAAGGTGTGATAATGGCATTATAGTTATATTACCATCAAGGAGTTTTCATCTTCTAGTTATAAATTCCTAATTATTTACAATGCAATGATATGATGTCTGAAATTTGTTTCAAAAGAACCCAGTGTGATGGGGCAGGAGAGAAATGAGTGGGGATTTAGATGAAAAAAGACAGGCCCCAGCATCGTAGAGTGATGTCAGCAAGATGGTGGTAGAGAAATTTCTAGCCCTCATCCTCTCTCAGAAACATCAATTTAAACAGCTATCCATGAACAAAAATACCTTCCCAAGAGCTAAGTATTCCAGGTGAGGGATTATAGCACCTGGGTAAAGCACAGAAATAAGACAATATTGGGGCGCTTGGGTGGCTCAGTCGGTTAAGCATCCAACTCTTGATTTTGGCTCAGGTCATGATCCCAGGGTCATGAGATCAAGCCCCACATTGGTCTCCACGCTGAGCGTAGAGCCTGCTTAAGATTCTCCCTTTCTCTCCCTCTGCCCCCTTCCCCACTAATGTGCTCTCTCTCTCTAAAATAAAATATAAAAAGAAAAGAAAAAGAAAGGGAAGGAAAGGAAAGGAAAAGAAAAAAAGAAAAGAAAAAGAATAGAAAGAAAAGAAAAGAAGAGGGTAGGAAATTGCATTTGAAGAGGGTAGGGAAAAGTTCACATTTCCCCCATCACCTCTCCCCCAAGTCCAGGCAGCCCAGTGTGGAAGGAGATTCTGTCCCCATGGGGAAAAGAGACTGAAGTAAGCAAGCACCTGACTTCACCACAGACCTCAGCACCAGGCCCACATCAGCTCTAGGCAAATTCTTGCAGCCCCAGTCTCTAGCCCACCTTAGCACCAGGCCAAGTCCCCATGGACCCAGGCCCCAGGGGCTCCCACAACCCAGGCTCACAGCCCACCCCAGCACCGGGCTGGCACCCACACACCTAGCCTCCAAATCGGCTTCTGCAAACTCTGACTCTCAGCCTGCTGCAGCTCCAGGCCACCCCTAGTAGACCCAGCTTCCAAGCCAGTCCTTGCAGTCCCAGGCCCCAGGGAGCTCCCATGGATCCAGGTTCCTAGTCCATCCCAGTGCCAAGCTGGCCCCCACAGATCTAACCTTCAGACTTGCTCCTACAACTGCAGCTTCAGACCATCCCCTGTAGCCTCAGCATCCAGATCCAGGGCTATCCCAGCATTGGACCAGCTCCATGGGCCCAGGGTCCAGGTCCACCCACACAGGCCCAGGTCCCATCACCATAGATTCAAACACCTGGCCCACTCCAGTAATTGCAGGCTCCAGGCCTGCCTCCACGGATCTAGGCACCAGGCCTATCCATCTGCTGACCCCGGCACCAGACCTGCCCACCTGAGAACTCTGGCAGCAAGTCTGCCCACAGACACCACCAGACAGCCCACCTAGAATCTCTGGACAGGCTGAGTGGTAAAGAGCTTTTCCCACTGAATCCAGTCTGTAACAGCTGGAAGAGATGCTTACTTTCTCAAATGAACAGAAACCAACACAAGACCACAAAAATCATGAACAATCAAGAAAACACCAAAGGAAACCAAAAAAGCGCCATTGACTATCAGGAAATGGAGATCTATGAACTGTCTGACAAAGAATTCAGAATAATCTTAAAGAAACTGTGTTAACTACAAAACACACACACACACACACACACACACACACACACATACATACAAATAGACCACCAAAAGAAATTGGGAAAACAATGCATGAACAAAATGAGAAGTTCAACAAAGAAACAGAAAACTTTTTTAAAAATTGAAGGGAAATCCTAGAGTTTAAGAATACAATGACTGAACTGAAAAATTCCATTGAAAGCTTCAGTAGCAGACACAATTAAGCAGAGATAATTAGTGGACTAGAAGATAGGTCATTTGAAATCATCCAATCAGAGGAGCAAAAAGAAGAAAGAATGAAAAACAGTAAGGATACAGGGTATTATTAAGCAAAACAATCTATACATTATTGGAATCCCAGAAGGCAAAGAGGGAGAGAAAGGGGCACAAAACTTATTAAAGAAATAATGGAGGAGAATTTCCCAAATCTGGGAAGACATCTGTATACCCAAGTCCATGAAAGTAATTGATCATCCCAAAATTTCAACCCAAAACAGTCTTCTCAAACACATAACTAAAATCAAAGACAAAGTGAACATTTAAAAGCAACAAGAGAAAAAAAAAATTCTCACACACACCAAAAGGCTATCAGGAAACCACCAAAAGGCTATCAGGAAACTTCTCAGCTGACCTTGTAGGCCAGATCAGAATGGAATGATATATTCAAAGTGCTGAAAACAAAACAACTTGCCAACCAATAGGACTTTACCTGGCAAAGTTCCCCTTCAAAACTAAAAGGAGAGATAGAGTTTCCCAGAAAAGCAAAGGCTGAAAGAGTTCATCACCATGACTTACAAGTTAAAGTGAGTTCTTTAAGCTGAAATAAGAGGATGTTAATTATGATCACGAAAATATACAACATGCTGGTGAAGGTAAGTATATAGTCAAATTCAGAATATTCTAATACCATAAGATGGTGGTGTGTTAACTATTTAACTATATGTAAAGGTTAAAGGACAAAAGTATTAAAGCTAACAATAGCTATAATAATTTGTTAAAGGATATATAACATAAAAGAAGTAAACTGTGACATCAAAAACATAAAATGTGAGGAGAGATACGAAAAATCATCAATTCACAAAAAAAAAAAAAACAGCAAATAAGAAAAAAACAAGGGAACTATGAAACATCCAGAAAACAATTAAGATATCATTAGTAAGTCCTTATCTATCAGTAATTACTTTAAATGTAAATGGATTAAATTCTTCAACCAAAAGGTACAGAGTGGCTAAATGGATTAAAAAACAGTATTCAACTATATGCTGTCTACAAGAGAATCACTTCAGCTTTAAGGACATACATAGGCTCAAAGTGAAGGGATGAAAAGATATTCCATGCAAATGTAAACCAAAAGAGAATAAGGTTGGCTATACTTATATCAAATAAAATAAATGTTAAGCCAAGAATAGTAAGAAGAAACAAAGATACAGATCTGAAGAGAGATATAGACAAGGATTGGATAATAGTAGGACTGCAGTACCCTGCTTTCAACAATGGATAAATTATCCAAACAGAAAATAAATAAGGAAACAATGGACTTGACCCATAGTTTACATGAAAATGAGCCTAAAAGACATATACAGAGCAATTCATCCAACAGTAGCAGAATATATATTTTTCTCAAACACAGAAGGAAAATTCTCCAGGATAGATCATATGTTAGATCACAAAACAAGTATTAACAAATTTAAGAAGACTGAAATCATATCAAGTATCTTTTCCAACCACAATGTTATCTAGTCAATACCATTGTCAATAATGGGAGGAAAATTTGAAAATTCACAAACATATGGAATTAAACAACACATTCCTAAGCAAACACTGAGATAAAAGAGTAATCAAAAGGGGAATCAAGGAATATCTTGAGGTAAATTAAAATGGAAATACATCATACCAAAACATATGGGATGCAACAAAAGCAGTTGTAAGAAGGGAGCTTACAGTGGCAAATGTCTACATTAAGAATTCAGAAAGATCTCGGGACACTGGGTGGCTCAGTTGGTTAAGTGTCCAACTTTGGCTCAGGTCATGATCTCACAGTTCATGGGTTTGAGCCTGCATCAGGCTCTGTGCTGACAGTTCAAGCCTGGATCCTGCTTTAGATTCTGGGTCTCCCTCTATCTCTCTGCCCCTCCCCTGCTTGTGCTTTGTCTCTCTCTCAAAAATAAACATTAAAAAATTTTTTTAATAAAAAAAAAGAATCTAAAAAGATATCAAATAAATAACCTAACTTTACACCTTAAGAAACTACAAAAAGAAGAATAAACTAAGCCCAAAGTTAGCAGAATGAAGAAAATAGCAATGATCAAAGAATAATTAAAGCAAATACAGAACAGTAGAACAACAGTAGAGATCAATAAAACTAAGAGCGGGTTTATTAAAAAGATGGAAAGGCAAACCCTTTGCTAGACTATAGGGAAAAGGTAATACTCAAGTAAATAAGTTCAAAAATGAAAGAGGAGACGTTACGAATGATACCACAAAAATACAAAGGATCCTAAGAGTCTACTAGGAGCAACTACACACCAGCAAATTGGAAAAACTAAAAGAAATGGATAAATTCCTAGAAACATACAACCTATTGAGATTAATCATGAAGAAACAGAAAATCTGAACAGACCAATAATGACTAAGGAGATTGAATCAGTAATCAAAAACTCCCAACAAAGAAAAGCCCAGGTCCAGACAGTTTCACAGGGGAATTCTACCAAATATTCAAAGAAGAATTAATGCCATTTTTAGTATTATTTGGTCTAGTTCTGTGAAAAATATTGGTATTTTATAGGGATTGCATTATGGGTAGTATGGACATTTTAATAACACTGGTTCTTCCAATCCATAAGCATGGAGTATCTTTTTGTTGTCTCATCTTCAGTTTCTTTCATCAGTGTTTTATAGTTTTCAAAGTACAGGTCTTTCCCCTCCCTGGTTACATTTATTCCAAGGTATTTAATTGTTTTGGGTACAAATGGAAATGGGAATGCCTTCTTCATTTATCTTTCTTTTACTTCATTATTAGTGTAAAGAAATGCAACAGATTTCTGTGTATTAATTCTTTATCTTACAACTTTAAGGAATTCATTTACTAGTTCTAGTAGTTTTTTTGGTGGAGTCTTTGGAGTTTTCTATATGTAGTCTCATGTCATCTGCAAGCAGTGAGTTTACTTCATTTACTTTACTTACCAATTTACTTATCAATTTGGATTTTTTTTTAATTTCTTTTTCTTGTCTGGTTACTGTGGCTAAGACTTCAAATACTATGTGAATAGAAGTAATGAGAGAGGACATCCTTGTCTTGTTCCTGATCTTAGAGGAAAAAATCTGTTTCTCAACATTGAGTATCAGGCTAGCTATGAGTTTTCCACATGTGGCCTTTGTTATGTTGAGGCATGTTCCCTTTAAACGTACACTGTTGAGAGTTTTTATCATTAATGGATGTTGTACTTTCTCAAATGTTTTTTCTGCATCTTTTGAGATGATCATATAGTTTTTATCCTTTCTCTTATTATTGTGGTATATCATGTTGATTGATTTGCAAATATTGATCTTCCCTTGCATCTCTGGAATAAATCCCACTTGATCGTGGTGAATTATTTTTTGAATGTATTGTTGAATTTGGCTTGCTAATATTTTGTTGAGGATGTTTGCATCTATGTTTACCAGAGATATTGGCCTGTAGATTTCCAAATAATAGTAAAATTTGTATTGAGCCACAAAAGACTCCAAGAGTCAAAGCAATCTTGGGAAAAAAAGAACAAAGCTAGAGGTTTTATAATCCCAGATTTCAATATATATTGCAAAGCTATAGTAATCAAAACAGTATGGTAATGGCACAAAAATAGACATATAGATCAATAGAACAGAACAGAGAGCCCAGAAATAAACCCACACTTATATGGTCAATTAAACTATGACAAAGAAGGTAAGACTATACAAAGGAGAAAAAGTCTCTTCAACAAATGGCATTGGGAAAACTAGAGAGGTACAGGCAGAGAATAAAATTGAACCTCTTTCTTACACCATACACAAAAAATAAACTCAAAATGTATTAAAAACTTAAATATGAGGCCCCAAACCACAAAACTTATAGAAGAAAACATAGACAGTAATTTCCTTGACATTGACCATAGAAACATTTTTTTCTAGATTTATCTCCTTAAGCAAGGGAAACGAAAGCAAAAGTAAGCTATTAGGATTACACCAAAATAGAAAGATTTTGCACAGCAAAAGAAACCATCATCAAAACAACAGAGCAACCTACTTAATAGGAAAAAATACTTGTAACTGAAGTATCTGATAAGTAGTTAATATCCAAAATATATGAAAAACTTATACAACACACATAAACAAACACATAGATCAATGGAATAGAAAACCCAGAAATAGATCCCCAACTATATGATCAATTAATCTTCAACAAAGCAGGAAAGAATACCCAATAGAAAACAGACAGTCTTTTCAACAAATTGCTCTGGGAAAACTGGACAGCAACATCAGAAGAATAAAACTGGACCATTTTCTTACACCATACACAAAAATAAATTCAAAATGGAGGAAAGACCTAAACGTGAGACAGGAAACCATCAAAATCTTAGAGGGGAACACAGGCAGCAACTTCTTTGACCTCGGCCACAGCAACTTCTTACTAGACACATCTCCAGAGGCAAGGTAAACCAAAGCACAAATGAACTATTGGTACTTCATCAAGATTAAATGCTTCTGCACAGAGGTGCTTCGGTAGCTTAGTCAATTAAGCATCCAACTCTTTATTTTGGTTCAGATTGTGACCTCATGGTTCATGAGATCAAGCCCTATGTTGGGCTCTTAGTGGACAGTGCAGAGCCTGCTTGGGATTATCTCTCTCCCTCTCTTTCTGCCCCTCCCCTGCTCTCTCTCTCTCTCTTTCTCTCCTTCTCTCTCTCTCTCTCTCTCTCTCTCTCTCTCCTTCTCTCTCTCTCTCAAAAGAAATAAACATTTTTTAAAAGCTTTTTCACAGCAAAGGAAACAATCAACAAAACAAAAAGGCAACCTATGGAATAGGAGAAGATATTTGTGAATGACATATCTGATAAAGGGTTACTCTCCAAATCTATAAAGAATTTATCAAATTCAACACCCAAAAACTAAATAATCCAGTTAATAAATGGGCAGAAGACATAAACAGGCACTTTTTCCAAAGAAGACATACAGATGGCCAACAAACACATGAAAAGATGCTCAACATCACTCATCATCAGGGAAAAACAAAACTACCAAGAGATACCCCTTCACACCTGTTAGAATAGCTAAAATTAACAATGCAGGAAACAGATGTTGGCAATGATGCAGAGAAAGGGGAACCCTCTTACACCGTTTGTGGGAATGCAAACTGGTGCGGCCACTCTGTAAAACAGTATGGAACTACCCTATGATCTAGCAATTGCACTTCTAGGTATTATCCAAAGGATACAAAAGTATTGATTTGAACAGGCTCATGCACCCCAATGTTTATAGCAGCATTATCAACAACAGCCAAATTATGGAAAGAGTCCAAATGTCCAATGACTGATGAATGGATAAAGAAGATGTGGTGTATGTGTATATAATGGAATATTACTGAGCCATCAAAAGTAATGAAATCTTGCGATTTATAATGACATGGATGGAGCTAGAGTGTGTTAGGCTAAGTGAAACAAGTCAGTCAGAGAAAGACAAATACCATATTTCACTCAGATGTGGAATTTAAGAAATGAAACAGATGAACATAGGGGAAGTGGAAAAAAAAGAGAGAGAAGCAAACCATAGAGACTCTTAACTACAGAGAACGAACTGAGGGTTAACAGAGGGGAGGTGGGTGGGTAATGGGCTAAATGGGTGGTGAGTACTAAGGAAGGCACTTGTCATGATGAGCACTAGGTGTTATAAATAATTGATGAATCACCAAATTCTACTCTTGAAACCAATATGACACTATGTTAACTAACTAGAATTTAAATAAGAAGTTGGGAAAAAAAGGAACTTATACAATGCAACATTAAAGAAAAAAGTAAATAATCTGATTAAAAAATGGACAGAGGGGGGCGCCTAGGTGGCTCAGTCGGTTGAGCGTCTGACTTCGGCTCAGGTCATGATCTCACAATTCATGGGTTCGAGCCCCACATTGGGCTCTGTGCTGACAGCTCAGAGTCTGGAACCTACTTCAGATTCTGTGTCTCCCTCCCTCTCTGCTCCTCCCCTGCTCACACTCTGTCTCTCTGTCTCTCTCTTTCTCAAAAATAAACATTTAAAAAAAATTTTTTTAACGGACAGAGGACCTAACTAGACATTTCAACATCACTAATCATCAGGAAAATGTAAATCAAAACCACAATTAGATTTCACCTTACACCTGTCAGAATGGCTAGTATCGAAAAGAAAAGAAATAATAAATGTTGCCAAGCAGTGGAGAAAAAGGAACCCTTGCACACTATTAGTTGGAATGCAAATTGGTGCAGCCAATTTGTTTTGAAGAACAAAAACAGAATGGAGATTCCTCAAAAAATTAAAAATAGAATTATCATATGATCCAGTAGTTGTCACTACGGGGTATTTACCCGAAGAAAACACTATTTTGAAAAATATATGCAGCCTTTTATGTCTATTGCAGCATTATTTCCAATAACCAAGATATGAAAGCAACCCAAGTATCTCTCCATAGATGAGTGGATAAAGAAGTTGTTGTTTGTATATATACAATGGAATATTAGTCATAAAAAAGTGAGATCTTGCCACTTGCAACAACATGGATGGACCTAGCAAATATAATGTTAAGTGAAATAAATCATACAGAGAAAGATAAATACCATATTATTTCATTTATATGTTGAATTTAAGAAACAAAACAAATGCACAAAGAAAAAATGAAACAAAAAAAAAAAAAACCCAGGCTCTTAAATAGATAGAACAAACTGGTTGCCAGAGATAGAGGGGGATAGGTAAAATACATAAAGAAGAATAAAAGTATACTTGTCATGCTGAGCACTGAGTAACTTAGGATTGTTAAATCATTATATTGAATACCTGAAACTAATATAACACTGTATGCTAATTATACTTCAATTTTAAAAAGAGTTAATGCCAATTATTCTCTAACTCTTCCAAAAAATTGAAGAGTAATCACTTCCAAATTCATTTTATAAGGCCAGAATTTCCCTGATACCAAAACTAAGTAAGGATAATACAAGAAAACTACAGGCCAATATACCTGATGAATATCGACGTAAAAATTTTGAAAAAAAAATGTTAGTGAAACGAATTCAATAGCACATTAAAATGGTCATACACCACGTTCAAGTGGGATATCCCTGAGACACAAAGATGGTTCAACATGTGCAAATCAAACAATATGATACACAACATTAATAGAATGAAAGATCAAAATATGTGATCATATCAATAGATGCAGAAAAAGCATTTGATTCAACATCTTTATATAACAAAAACTCCCCATAAATTAGGTATAGAAGAAAGGACTTTAACATAATAAAGGCCATATATGACAACCCAACAGTTAACAACACACTCTATGGTTAAGGTTGAAAGCTTTCCCTCTGTAATAAGGAACAACACTATCTACTCTCACTTCTCCTATTCAACATAATACTAGAAGCCCTAGCCAGAGCAATTAGGCAAGAAAAATAAATAATGCCATCTAAATCAGAAAGGAAAAAGTAAAATTGTCTGTGTGTGCAGATGACACAATTTTCTATATAGAAAATTCTAAAGGCTCCACCAAAAACCTGCTAGAATAAACAAATTCAGTAAAGTTTCAAGATACAAAATCAACATACAAAAATCAGTTGTGTTTCTATACACTAACAACAATGTGAAAAATAGAGAGAACAATTCTATTTACAGTACCATCAAATATATACATATATATATGAAAAATACTTATAAATAAATTTGACCAAGGAGGTGAAAGATCTGTATACTGAGAATTAGAAGAGTAATTAATGAAAGAAACTGAAGAAGATGCAGAAAAATGGAAAGATACCCTTTGTTCATGGGTCAGAAAAATTAATATTGTTAAAATGTCCATACTGTCCAAAGCTATCTATAGATTCAATGCAATCTCTATCAAAATTCCAAAGGTATTTTTTTACAGAAATAGAGCAAACAATCCTAAATTTGTACAGAATCACAAAAGACACTGAGCAGCCAAAGCAATTCTGAGAAAGAACAAAGCCAGAAGCATCATACTTCTGATTTCAAACTATATGACAAAGCTCTAGTAATCAAAACAGAATGGTATTGGCATAAAAGCAGTCACACAGACCAACAGAACAGAAATAAATCCATGCATATACAATCAATAACATTTGACAAGGGAGCCAGGAATACTCAATGGGAAAAAGACAGTCTCTTCAATAAATAGTGATGAGAAAATTGGATATTCACATGAAGAAGAATAAAATTGGAATCCTACCCTACATCACTCACAAAAACTAACTTGAAATGGATTAAAAACTTAAATGCAAGACCTGAAATCAAAGGAAACAAAAACACCAACTCCAAAAGATATATGTACCCCTATGTTCACTGCAGCATTATTTATAAAAGCCAAGACATGGAAGCAATCTTGGTGCCCATGGACAGATGAACGGATAAAGAAAACACACACACACACACACACACACACACACACACACACACACACACTGGAACATTATTCAGTCATAAAAAGAAAGAAATGCTGTCTTTTGCAACAACATGGATAGACCTTGAGGGCCTCACGTTAAGTGAAATAAGTCAGACAGAGAAAGACAAATACTGTATGCTCTCACTTATATGTGAAATCTAAAAAAGCCAAACTCATAGAAAGAGAGAGTAGTGTGGAGGTTGCCAGGGGGCAGAGGCTGGGGAAACAGGGAGATGTTGTCAAAAGGTACAAACGTACACCTATGACACGAGTAAGTTCTGGGGATATAATGTTCAGCATGGTGACTATAGTTGACAATACTGTATTATGTGCTTGAATTTTAAGTCTTAAATGTTCTCTCTCTCTCTCTCTCTCTCTCTCTCTCTCTCTCTCACACACACACACACACACACACACACACACACAGATGATAATTATGTGACATGATAAAGGTGTTAGCTAACCTTATTAGAGTAGTCATTTCCCAACATATACATTGAATCATCACATTGCATACCTAAAACTTACACACATTGTATGTCAATTATATCCCAATAAAGCTAGAAAAACTAGAATAAAACATTTAAAAAAAACTGGCCATGCATTAATTATAGAGGCTGGATGAAATATACATAGAGGTTTATTATACCATTCTGTCCATTTTTGAACATGTTTGAAATTTTTCATATTACAAAGTTTTTAAAAGCAGCATTCAGGGGCACCTGGGTGGTTCTGTCGCTTAAGCGTCTGACTTTGGCTCAAGTTTGTGGGTTTGAGCCCCGCCTCCGGCTTTGTGCTGACAGCTCAGAGCCTGGAGCCTGCTTCAGATTCTGTGTGTGTGTCTCTCTCTGGCCCTGCCCCACTCTCTCTGTCTCTGTCTCTCTCTCTCTCTCTCTCAAGAATAAATAAGCATTAAAAAAATTTTAAAGCAGCATTTAAAGATTTGGCTATTATTATGACCAGAAGTCATAAGAATATCTTAAGCTTAAGGATATCTACAACAATAAAACAAATTAACAGCACTCTTGAAAGAGAGCTATGCATCAAGAGATTTACATTATCTATCAAACAATAAGCTAATTTCTACCCCAAAATTTTCTGCATGACATTTACTACAAATATCATCAATATGATCGCTTACTGACAACTTAGTAAATATTAAATAGATGCTTCAGCACATGTAACTGAAGTTGGCCATTTCTCAGTTCGGAATTCAGGGTCACTGCAGTTAGGGAAGTTTAAAATATCAAATTCAATCTAGAGAGGTTTTAAAATTCTACCTTACCAGTCACTTTATATTTTGATAGCATTTACTGAGTTCTGATGATGGTCTAGGTACCTTGCTAAGGGGCTTTACCCATTTTATCTCATTGAATTCTCAGACCCTGTGATATGGACACCATTTTTTTTTAACCCAAAGAGGAAAATGAAGTTCCATTTTATTTCATTGACTGATAGTTAATTAAAAAGCAAATTCAAATTTTGTCTTCAATATTGTGTTACAGTGATTTAAACAATATGCACAATGTAGTTCTTTCAAACTAAATAAAACCCCAAATATTCACTCTGCCTAGGGGCACCTGGGTGGCTCAGTAGGTAAGCTTCCGACTTAGGATCAGGTCATGATCTCACAGTTCATGAGTTCGAGCCCCACATTGGCTTGCTGCTGTCAGCCTGTAAGCGCAGAGCCCGCTTCAGATCCTCTACCCTCCTTTCTCTGCCCCTCCCCTACCTGCACTGTCCCCCAAAATAAATAAATATTTAAAATATGTGTTTATATATAACAATATGCAAGTGTTCATATGACAACTTAGCAAAATGCTAGGGAATCTTTTCTTTTTTTTCAATATGGACACTATTGTTATCCCAAATGTATAGGTGGGACAATTGAGTCTTGGCAAGTTTAAGTAAACTTACCTAGTATCTTTCAGAAGTTGAGAAGCTCCGCTAAGAGAGGAGTGAAAAAATGTCTGATTCCCAAGCTTGCATTCAAAGGAGGTTGTGAGTTCTATGTCTGCAGAAAAAGGAGAAGCTTAGAAATGGCAGTTTTCTGTTGCCCGGGGTCAGAATACTGTGTAATCCCGGATGACTCACACAGTGGTCTGCTTCAGAAATCAGGATACCAAAGTTTAATGATAAAAGATTAAAAACAAAGGTCACCAACACTGGTAAGAACCACAAGGCTCTAATTTTGATAACTTAACTAGGTCCAGTGTAATAAAAATACACCCCCCCCCAAAAAAAAAGAATACAATATAAGTCATTCCTCTTTTCCCTTATTCAGCAATTCGAGGAAGGGAAAGAGAGAAAACAAGGTTTTCTCCTTTGGTCTCCGTAAGTTTTGTTAAGAATTAGAGAGATGTAAAAAGAGCTCTGCATTTTATTGGTAATTGAGAGCTCATTTACCCCCTCACATTGCAAAGAAATTTATCAAAAGTGGCCCCCTGTGACCTACAGCTTATCCCTTTCATGTCATTGAGTTCTGTGGTCATCCGCAGCCTCAAGTAAAAGGACCTTGAGAATTGTAATAACAAGTCACTCGGCTTTATGGAAAACGTGCCTCTGATTGTTCAGTTATGAAAGAGCATAATTTGGGTGTTTTGTGTTATGTCCTTGGTGGTTTCTCCCTGTTCCTGTCCTGCCCTACCCGACAGTGCTGAGCGCGGTTAATTAGCCATGTAAATGAGCGCTGCAAGGAAACCGCTGTCCCCAAAATGTGCACACATAATCATGCTCAACAATTCCTATCAAAACCCCATCAGAAAGCAAGTCATTTGTCACCTGACCTTTCATTAATTAATTGAAAGCGCCACATGGGGGAGGAGGGAAGTACAAGCAAAGGATTATATCACAGCAGACACTTAACAAAAGAACTAGCAGATCCCTACAAAGCCTTTCTAGGAAAATTTAGGACGAAACTTCAGGTGTTAGGGGAACAGCACTGGACGGGGATGTAAAAACTGGGGCTGTGTGTAGATGGATCTCACTCTAGCTGCCGAAGCTGAGTGATATTATTGAGAGACACAAAGAGACAGAGCAAAGCTGGGGGTGGGGCAGAGAAAGGGAGACACAGGAACAGAAGCAGGCTCCAGGCTCTGAGCTGTCAGCACAGAGCCTGACACGGGGCTCGAACTCACAAACTGAGATCATGACCTGAGCCGAAGTCAGATGCTTAACTGACTGAGCCACCCAGGCACACCATAGATTAATATTTGTAAAGTCACTGCTTCACCTATCAGTTTAGAAACAAAATATCAGTCAGGAAGGCTATTGCTGTTTCAGAAATAGGTATATGGCACATTGAATGTGGATCACAGGAAGCATGATGGATTTTAGTTTGGTTGGTTTGGTTTTCTCCCAGCTCCTTGCAATATTGCTTTTCCTCACCTCTTAGCCTCCAATCATGCTGTTCTTTCTGTCCCAGAACATCCCCTCTCAATGGTATTTCTTCCAGGATCTTTCCTTGACCCTCAGGATTGGGTCGTGTGCCCTCTTGCAAGCTCCTGAAAACTTGTGTTTACCACTGTCTTTGCCTACATGGCTCAGGATTGTGTGGCCCTCCGAGGACACTGTCAGGGTAGTTTCTGTACTATTATACCCCCAACACCCAGCCTCCTAGCATACACAACAGGAGGTAACATAAATCTCTTAGAATCTCATATACTCTCATTCTATTGTCAAGCAAGACGATTTTCCATTTATCAAGCCCTTTATTTAAATTACCCCACAGAATCAATGTGATTGGTGAACACTTAGAAATATGAGATATTCCATGATAATCAGGAAATTGTTTTTTTTTCCACCATGTAAAAAAATATATTGAACGTTCCCTTTTACTGTCTCTTCTACAATTGCTTATGATACAAAATGATTCAGAGATCTATTTCAAATTTTTAAAAAAATGTTCCTAGAAAGAAAAAGATCATGCTACTAAATGTTAACATTTTTTAAATGTCTATAAAACAAAACGTTTTTTTCCTTTCTCACTGTCATACGTAACCTCCTCTATCCAGGACCTATGAGCGGCACATCAAGACAGCTGTCATGACCGTCGAAGGTTAAGCTGATAATTGCGAAGTATTCTTTTTCTGTAGGAACCCAGGCTTCTGAGCAGCACAAGCACAAAGTGCAATGCCGTGTCATTAGGCGTGGTCACATTTCCGTCTCTATCTGGGTTCACTGCACCTGCTGATCTCAGCACCCCATTTAGCCTTTGCTTTACTCTTGCTGAAGAATTTTCCATCCTCCATTAGGAACCAAGGCAGCGCAAACCCCTGCCGCCTTCACCACTTGGGAACTCCCCTCTTAGTCCCTGTGCCTGTCTGGTAGACAAAAGGTTTGTGAGTTATGAGATAGGGTTTTTAACACTTAGTCACAGAGATAATGATCATAAGTTCATATTCTTTCTTCAGGTATGCTTTTATTTTTTTACTATTTCCTTGAAATAAGGATTTACTGTTCATATGGAACTCTTTTGGTTACTTCAGATTATTATTTTTAAGATTTTGGAGGGGTGGAAATGGTGACTGATGGTCACTGATGGTTACTATTGTTTACTATAACAGTAGAAAAGCCAAGACAAGAGAATAACGTATGCTTAATTTACAGGATTTGTGGCATGGCTATCCTCATTGCGAGCCATCAAAACTGAGCTGTTTGGCCAAATGGGATTCATTCCAGCCCCATACACTCCTCTCCACTCTTCACTTTACCTGGAATGTTCCCCTCCCCATCCGCACTCACCCCAAACCTTGCCCCTTATCCACTTTCTCCAAATCCTCCCTGCCCTAAGGCCAAGGTAAGTTTGTTTCTCCCTTCCTGGAGCCTTTCAGCTAGGCAGAATTTATTCCTCCTCTGAAGTCCTAGAAGAACTTTATCTGTTCTTCTGTTGGCTCACTTCTTTATACACTCAATAGATTTTTACAGAAGGCCTATTGAGCCAGACAATTCTCACCACCTGCTCTGCAGTTCTATGTAGACATGTTTTCATTTGCTTTACTGGAGAGAAAGTTCTCAGGGGCAAGTTTCCTGTCTGATTTAGTTTTGTATCCCAGAAACATTTTTGGTGTCGACACTGTTCGCTGCCTACCCAGCATCAGTTTCTTCCTTTTTCTTTGTTCCAACAGAAATTCAACGTCGGTTAGGTGTCCCCCTCGCCCGTACAGATCTCAAAGAGTGCTTCATATTGTTGCACGTTCCCTTCCTTCCCCCCACACCCTTTCACCTTCCTTCCCCTTCCCCTACCCTCTTTTTCCTTCCTCCTTCCCTCCCCACTCTCCTTCCTCTTTCATTTCTTTCTTTCTTTCTTCAGGTTAGTCAACACTTAACTGGGCTAGATATTCCCTGGTTGCTGTGGATAAAAAAAGGAATCTGGAGAAATGACCTTACTCTTGGTAGATCTTTGGTTGAATTTTTTTTGAATTTTTTTTTAATGTTTATTTATTTTTGAGAGAGAGAGAGAGAGTAAAACAGAGTGTGAATGGGGGAGGGGCAGAGAGAGAGAGGGAGACACAGAATCTGAAGCAGGCTCTAGGCTCTAAATTGTCAGCACAGAACCTGATGCAGGGTTTGAACCCATGAACCACAAGATCATGACCTGAGCCAAAGTCAGAAGCTTAACCAACTGAGCCACCCAGGTGCCCTGGTTGACATTTTCAGTGACTCCTCCAAGGTCTCAAAATCTAACTGGGCTCAACTTCCTCATAAGAAAGCCAAAGGTTTGAGGTGAAACCATGTCCAAGTGCAGAAAGCAAGTGGCTGAGGAGCTAAAAGCCAGGTACATTTGTGGGTGTACATGTTCATAAACATGTATATATGTGTATATATTTTAAAACATTAAACTCCAAACTCTGAAAACCAAAAATAGATGAACATTCCAAAAGCAGTTTCTGCCCTCAAAGATCCCACAGGCTAGTGTGGGAATGCAAACATGTCCTTAATTACAAAACCCTTTGGCGTGTGTAGACCCAGGCACAGAAGGGAGGGAGCCCCTGACTTGGTGGACAAGGGAGAGGACTCTGGAACAGCTTCCCAGAACGAGTCACTCTGGAGGTGAGTCCTGAAGGGTGAGTTAGTCCGACAAATAGGGGAAGGGGGAATATTCCAGGCAAGGGGTCTAGGGTCCTATGGCACCTCCGGGAACCCCCGGGTGTAGCTGGGGAAGGGGGCTGTTTGGTGTCCAGCCATGCTAGAGAGCCAGAAGGGGAGTGTCCAGAAAAAGCGCTCTGGTCGCACAGGGCCTTTCATATCAGACTAAGTAGTTGTTACTTTATCCTACAGATGATAAAAGGTCTTAATGGATTTTCAGTAGGGGATAATTATATTTTCATTTTAGAAAGATCACTCTGATAGCAGTTGGAAGCATTGACTGAAGGGCACAAGCCCAGCGACAGTGAGATTTCTTATAAAGTGTCCTTTTGTTTTGAAAGTTCAGGCAAGACATAGCGGAGGCAGTGGAATATACAAAAGGGAACCGGTTTGTGAGTTAAGAGATAGGGTTTTTAACACTTAGTCACATAAATAAGGATCATAAGTTCATATTTTACCCATCAGGTATGCTTTTATTGTTTTACTATTTCTTCGAAACAAATATTTACTGTTCACATGAGTGTGCATTAAGTGATTATCTGGAGTGAAAAGAAAAACTATGAAAATCCTAGAAAGCAGCTACATATAAAAGGTTGTATTACAATATTAATATTCAATACACAGTACAGCTTTTCAAGGAGAGGGTAAGCATAAAATAAGTGTGTTGACAATTATTCAATACCAAGGGTTCATCTTAGAACTTGCGGTCAATTTAACTTCTGGTTAAGTATCTATTAGTCACATGGCCTTGACTGAAAACATTCACACTGAGTGAGCTTTATGTGATAATGTCCTGAATACGCAACCCTACAGGCTATTTATAATGGCTAACTTGAAGAGCTTCCCATGCTGGTGGAGTAAGTGGGGTTGCCATCCTAATTAATTCCAGATGAAGAGAAGGAGGAAGAGGAAATGGAATTCATATTTTTGCAGAAGGAGGAGAAAGAGTGATTTTTTTTTTTAATCATCAGATATGTAAACACCAGGCAAACATCATTTGCTGGCTTACCTCTGTAGGTTCCGGAAGTCCTGGACAGTGTTTACTAACTCTAACGATCTCGGACATTAGATTTGACCAAACAGAAAGACAAGAAGTCATCATATCTTTCACATCCAAAAGCAAAAAACAGACAGATAGCAGGGAATTCATGGTATGAAACATTCCTTGTGCAAACAGACACAAATCTGAATTGCAGCGGCGTTCGTAGTGGTAAAAAGCTGGGGTCCAAGCTGGGATGGATGGTCCAAGGATGGATAAACATTGTTGTATACCCATACAATGAAATATCATTCTCCAGGTAAACAAAAATGAACTGGAGGCTTGTGTATCATGAGAGACAGAACACACCAACAGATAATGGCCAAACCACCTGTAAAAATAGAACTCTGACCAGCAACCCAGAGAACCGACCCAACAGCCCAGGATGCCAGCCTGAGTTAAGTCAGACTTGCAAGAAGCCTGACTGCTATCATTAGCAACAAACCAGAAGGCTGCACAATAATTTCTATAACGATCAGTCCATGATGACCAGGATTTCATTACTAATTTCCCTAATTTCTGTCCTGCTTCCAACTTAGGACCAACCAGAAATAGGCAAATAGACACCCCTAACCAATCACAGAGGATGTCCCACTTGTATTCAACCCACCTACAGTTTCCCCACGCCAGCAGGCTCGAACTGGGGCGTACCCAAAGTCTTCTCTCTTTTCCACCATAAAGATGCAATATTTTACTTAACACAAATACAATCTCTGAAGCAAAGCTAGCAAAGTGCCAAGTTTTGATGAAGCTGGATTGTGAGCTGATGGCTTACATTTTTCTCCATACCTTTCTATGTGCTTAAATCTTTAATGATACCAAAAAGAAACTGTAATGATAACGCTTCCAGTTATGCAGTGAAAATACTTCTCATGCAGGAACTGATGCTTCTACCTGCCACAAACATATCCTCAGTTAATATTGGCAGTTGGTGACCTTTAAAAGACAGAAAGCAAGTATTTTCTGTATTCAACTTCCCTTCCATTCCACAAGTATGGTGGGATATTTCCAGTTGTTCCTTTTTTTTTCTTGTCTTTACTTCCTTTTAGTGAATGCATGAGTAGGGAGGCACATGGGCTTTCATACGACTTCCTGTAACCTCATCGCTCTGTTCCACCACCATATATGCCCCTTATGCATCTCGTTTCTTTCTTAAAAATGACAGATTTCGGGGCGCCTGGGTGGCTCAGTCGGTTAAGCGGCCGACTTCGGCTCAGGTCATGATCTCGCGGTCCGTGAGTTCGGGCCCCGCGTCAGGCTCTGTGCTGCCAGCTCAGAGCCTGGAGCCTGTTTCAGATTCTGTGTCTCCCTCTCTCTGACCCTCCCCGTTCATGCTCTGTCTCTCTCTGTCTCAAAAATAAATAAACGTTAAAAAAAAAAAAATTAAAAAAAAAAAATGACAGATTTCCTTTTCCCAAATGTAAGAACAGTATGTTCATCGGAGAAATTCTGAAAAATACGGGATATTATATAAAGGAAAAACAACGTACCCATTGTCATTCCCTTCAGTATACATACTAATAATTCCAATATATTTTTATAGTAGTTTTATTTATACATCTTAAAATACTAACAGGTCTTTAGAGTTTATGAATATTAATATTTTATTGAGATATCAGCCCGAGGTAAGATCTCTAGCCAAATATGCCCCTTATGGTGCATGTAATTGTCATCTGGAAAAAGAGCCTGACATAAGAGAATATTATGAATAAGCATATGAAATAAATATGTGAATAAAACAATAATGAGCTAAGCATAGGAAGAGCATCATCTAAATCTTCATAGGTGAAAGTTTTAAATATATATTTATTTATAAATATTTATATGTGTATGTAGATATGTATGTATGTATATATGTATGTATGGTATGTATGTAGATATATATGTATGTATGTATATATACATACACATATAAATATGAACTTTCCTCAAAGTTCATATCTTTAGCATTGACCAAATTCCTTAAAGAATCAGGTTATAAACCACACTACAGAAAAACATCTGGAGAATCAGACTTATCCTCAAGCTTGCCATCAGGGACTGCTATATCAAGGAGAAATGATTTGGATTCAGGCTCTAAAGGAAACCAGATTATCATCCTCAGTGGTCTCTCTTAAGAATCTGGGCCCTGATCCAATGTAATTCCTCTACTTAATATTTGATTCTTTTCCGAACATGACCTGCCCTATAATTTCAAAAGAAATCATTAGAGATCTTTACCCGACTCAGTCAAAGTCATTTTGATTCAATGTTACTTTTATAACATTATCTGATATGTCTGAGGGATAATTATGTTTTATAGTTATAGAAGTTAGCAGGGCTACAACATAAAATGGTTTAAATTAAGAATGTATAAAATACAGACAGAAGCCACTGACCAGTGGGAAAAACTCTGTGAGGGAAATGTCTTGCATCAATTACATCAGTTCCATCAAAGGAAGAAAATGCAGATGTATCCCATTTTCATGCAACACTCATAGACAGTTCATTTAATCGCACTGAAGCTCTGTATGATATGAAATACTGGCATGACCTAAAATGTTAAGTCCATCAAAAACTAAGTTTAAAATCTTGAATTAACTCAAGCATTTTGTCCACTTAGTCAAAGTGATACTTAACGTTGGTCATTTGTTTTATAGGGAATGTTGGTCAACTCTCACACGCTACAACACGTGTGGTTCAGGGGATGAGTCAAGATGAGGTTTAGGTGCCATCAACATCCACCAATCGCACTGTCATCCTTACAGTTTCGCAGACAACAACAAAATAAGCCCTCTCACTCCCCCTGGGCTCTGTTTTTCTAACTCCCCGTCTCCCATTCTGTCACTCCACCCATAAATCTAAGAATCCATCAGCAGTGCTCACTGAGTCACCTCCTTAATGTCCCTCAAGTCCAGAATCTCCGCATCATCCTACCTTCACATTCACTGCCTCTTCCTTAGCCTTTACTCAGTTCCCCCTCGTCTGTGAGCTAATCAATTGAAACAGCTTCTAACCCGCTCATGACCCACAGGTCTTCCCCATTCACACCTCACCCTGCCCCCAGGGTTGTATTTTTACAAAAATTCATCTTCTTAAAAATGCCTGTTGACTCCGTGTTGCGACTTGGCAAGATATATAAGATCATCATTCTACGGCAATCTATCTCTTCAGCTTTATCCTCGGCAAGAAGCCCACCCTTTCCACTTGTGGGGTGTAGGCGAGAGCAGAAATGGGGACCCATATACCATATGCATGAAGATTAAAACTTATAAATCAAGTTTATGAACTGTTAAATATGCCCAAGGCTTCCATCCTAACAAATATAACTTCTTAAAGGACTTGGATACCAGGGGTGAATTTAGAATGCTTGAGGCCCTCACATGAAAAAGAGTCTGGCATGGAAAAGAGCAGCATAGGAAGACTCTGGGCCCCCAGGCTGTATCCCCTTACCCCATGTCCCTTTGCTTCCACTCCAGGGTTCCCCCCATGAGGAAACTTGTGGGCAGGTTATGGACACCCCTGGCTGATGTCAGAACCCAACCACACACCCTTGAATACAGCCACCCAGATCTAGAAATGCTTACATTTATCATGCATTCTCACCCTCAGGAGAATTGTCAGTGGAGGAGATCAGCACAGACCTTCAAAGCGAGCTTGGGGGCCATCCGAGCAGGATATTCTGGGGTACCTAGTACCTGGAGTATAGAGGGTACGGGCTCCAGGGTGGCCTGACCAGGTTCCCCGGCCCCGCAAACCTCTTGCCAAAGTGACACCTTCTAAAGTGCAAGAACCCAAATCAAGGAAGAGTGCCTGTCACCTAATTCTAAGGGCACTGCCGTTCTCCAGCACACATGGAATGCCTCTTGGTTTCTGGAACGTGTCAGGGCCTTCCACCTCTTCCTGTCTGGACAAGCTGTACATAAAGTCTTTTCCCAAGGAAGTTAGAAACGTTTTGTAGTTCTGGTTTTTTGTTTTGTTTCATTTTGCTTGTTTTTTGTTTGTTTGTTTTATGTTTTAGCACTCCTCTTTCCTACTAGACTCCAAGACCTTGACTATTCCCTCCTCTTTGAATCTCCCAAGTCTACAGCAATGCCTGGTACATAGCACCCTTGGTAACAGTTTAATGAATGAATGAGGAAATTAATGAATGGATCAATCAATTACGTCCCTATCTCAGCCCATCCCTGTTGTTCTCCTCCTTAACTTCCATTCTCTATTTTGGATTTCTAAATCCATCTAGTGTTCCGGGAAGAAAAAATAAAACCGTACTCCATTGATGGGAGCAAAGCAGGCTGTTTACATGAGGACACAGAAGGAAGGGAAACCAGAAATAGTAAATTAGGGCTCTAGATCCAAAAGTATGGAGAACTCACAAGGGTGTATCTTCTTGGTTGTACATAAAGTTAGAGGGTAGTTGCTTGTATACCAAGGATGAGCTCCTGAAGAATTAGATTGTCACAACAAATAATTATCCTAAAGGATTAATTCTAGCATGGGGCAGGGTGAAAAGACTGCTTTCCTTCTTTTCATTTTTTTCTGCGATATCCCTAATAGCTCATAGAATGTTCATTCTAAATTTAATTAGCAAGATGGCATGGCACAATATGGTACTATGTGACCTTCTACCCAGAGTATTATGTTTCTGCACTTACAAAGCAAGAGCAATCATGGTACCTTCCTACTTCCCTCAGAGAGTTAGTGTGAGAATTAAAAGAATCGACCTAATACAAGTGCTTAGAACAATGCCCAAGGCTCACAAACATTAGCTAATCTTTTCCTGCTGTTGTTCCTTTGTTTCTTATCCTCTTCCCCTCCCGATTATGATTACTCACCTTCCATTTCAATGGTATTGACTCTTAAGCACATTTCAAACATTGTGACTAATACCACCACTTGATGAGTATTTAACATTGTTTTAGAACACACAGAATATAAAAAAGATTTTATATTAGAAAACCACGGACATTAAAATGAAAGCAGGTCAGTCATTAAAACCACCATCAGAAATTCTAATGCACGCAAAGAAATGTATGATTGATGTTATACCTACCAAGGATAGTAGATATTTCTGTTATCACGTAAGGTAGAGAGCATCAACTGTGTCAACGGCATAAATACTTTGCTATTCACTTTGCCAGCTAACTTTGAAATTATACAATTTAGATTATTTTTAAATTTGGTATACTTCGGGGTTTTTTTTCAAATTTTACACATAAAATGAGATTCTGCTAATATTTACTAACATTTAAATCACACTTTTTAAATTCACATAGTTTAAAATTCATAAAATTTGACAGATTGTATATATTTTTAAAAGCTTTCTTAAAGTTTCAACACTTGGGCTACACTGCCAAGTCCTACATTGTAGAAGTAAAAAAGACAAATTGCAAAGGAAGGGAGAGGGTATAAAGGAAAAGAGCAAACAACTGTGACAGAGACAGGATGGTCATGGGCTACAGCTGTGTCTTCTACAGCTGGACTTCGGTGTCACTTTTCTTGCATGTGACTGAATTCTGGCCAAGAAAATGTGAGTCAGAAATCATGTGTGCTGCTCACAAGCCTGGTCCCTGAACACATGCAATCCTTCGTGCCCTTTCCTCTTTCATGGTAACACGGAAGCCTTGTATAAAAAATGGCAAAGCCACAAAAGAGAAAAAAGCAGAGTCTCCCAATCATAACTTAGAAGGGTACTATCCACTAATCAGGAAAACACGCTATGTGACTGAAAAATACCCTTTATTCTGTTCATCCCTTAAGATTTGCAATTTTATCTTTCATACAGTGGCCAGGGTCGCTATATATATAATATAAACATCACAAAGTATCATCAAGAAGCATCATTACCCTTGATGCACAAATTAATGGCCTGAATTAGAGTAATATGATATTATGATATGGGGGATTTGGGAGTAAAACATATATTTTTTCCAATTCTATCTTACTCATGCTAATATTAACAATTTGCCTGCATTTCCTAAATCAAAACCTCTAGCACAAGGAAGTGGTTCAAAAGCACACTGTATGAAGAGAAGGAACAACTAAGTTCTAATATTCACTGCAGAAACTCTACAAATTGGGTAATTTGAACTCGGAGAGAGCTTTATTCAACCTGAACTACTTGGAGGCAAAGCTATGTCTTTGGAAACCATCCCTTGGAGTAGATCTAACAGTGGCATAAAAAATAACCAGTTACACGCCCAGAGGCATCATTACTTACAACAATACTTCAGCTCTTAAAGGGTGGCTCAGTTGGTTAGGAGTCTGACTTTGGCTCGGGTCATGATCTCGTGGTTTGTGGGTTCGAGCCCCACACTGGGCTCTGTGCTGATGGCCTGGAGCCTGCTTTGGATTTTGCCTCTCCCTCTCTCTCTGCCCCTCCCCTGCTTGCTCTTGCTCTCTCTCTCTCAAAAATAAATAAACATTAAAATTTTTAAAAATATTTTACAGAGTACACTTCCTTAGAACACTGAAAAACTTGAGGACTTCTATCAAAGGTTCATCACCAAAAGAATGCCGGGTTGATAATATGCTAATTTATGTTGTCATATCAAGGAAGTGCCTCAAACTTAAGTAGAAGTTTAGTTAACCTAACTAGAAGCTGCACCTTGAATGTGCAGCACTAATATTGCCAGTCATAAAAAGGTGACGTATATTCTATTACCAATATATTCCTTATTTCCATCAGGCTTCCTGCTCTGCTGAGTTCCATGGCATTGGAAAAACAGATGGGCTCTTGGGAGGCTCCAGAGATACACAACGGACAATCTGTGCACAGAACTAATCCTGTCTTTCCATTTAATTTGGGAAATTGGGAGAACCTACGCATCATGGAGATTCTAGAGGATCTAGATTCACTCAGTGGTGAATAAGAGGAAAACTACTATATCACCTTCTCAAAAAGATAACTGAAAACTGGCTTTTTTTAAACATAGTTACAATTTTTTTCTTGAAATGAGAACTTTTAAGATCTCTCCTCTTAGAAACTTTTCAGACTGGTGCTACAATATAATGACTTTCTTTTAGAAATGACTTTTTAGGTTGATGCTAGAACATAACAACTTTCTTCGAAGAGTCTTCTCCATCTTTGGGGGCTAATGTAGCAATGTTTTACTATTGTTATTGAAGTGGCATGTCACCAATTCCTGTCTTTTCCCCTTCCATCACCACATCTGAACTCGCTGGATTTTACCCACCAGTGCATAGTTGGTGAAAATTAAGCTTAGGTGGAAAGGATCTTTAAAACAATCATAAACAATGTGTAACTCAATTCAACTCAATTCAACTCAACTGAAGCCTAAACAAGGGAGATAGCAAGTATCAAGACTCTTCCAGCATGTAACCACTGGAGAAACGAGATTTGCAAATGTTAGTACAGCCTCTAGCACAGAAGACATGAAAACCACCAAGCAAAAGTGGTTTGGGGGCATAATGAGAAAGATGGCTATGTATCTACCATATGTCATTAACAATAGTGGAAACCACACATCAGATTCCCCATGCATGATGCTAGAATGGTTCTCCCCATCCTCTAAAGGGTTTTTAGTCTTCTCAGAATCAAAATTATCTTCACTTACTTGCCATTGTACATGGGGAGGAAGAGAAGCATTGATTGATTACCAGTTAATTAAGTCTGATTACCCATTTTGGTTTCTGAAAATATAAATGCCTATAATTAATTTTGAGTTTAAAGGGAGCCAAGTTCCCATGGCATGCGCTGATTGCATATGTCAGAGCCAAATGTGCTCTGGTGTTCTGAATAGAGCTTCTTAGACTCCAAAGTCATTAAAACAAAACCTGTGAGAGAGCTGGGATGAAAGAATGATATAGTAGCAATCAGTCCCACTCCTTTGATAAAACACATTTGCTGGCTCACCTCCTTCTCCATTACCCGAAGTCCTCACCAGACTTGAAATGCTGTGGGAATGGGGGGTTACCCATTGTTCAGCTGAGGACACTCAGCTCCTAGCAGTGGGAAGAGCACAGTGAAGGGATCAAATCTCATTGACCTGTCTGGGCTGGTTCTGGAAGATTGTAACATTGTTTGCTCTAGTTCTGTGTGGCTCCGGAAATTTCAAGCAGACCTGCATCCCCTTCAGCTCCAGACAACCCTCCCAAGGCAAGTTCAGTCCAGGACTGCCCATGGGCAAGTCAATGATCCATGAATTAACCCATTTCTGGGCTGCAGTAAATGGTAAAGAGACACTTCCAGGCATTTTTTTCAACCTCTCATGTCTTGTGATACTGATGACAGTGAAGTTCAACTGTTGTGTTAAAAAATAAGGACTAGAAGAATTCTATCTTGAGGGGAAGATGGCGGCATAGGAGGGCACTGGGCTCACCTCATCTTGCTAATCCCTTAGATTCCACCCACATATGCCTAAATAACCCAGAAAACCGCCAGAAGACTAGCACGACAGACTTTCCAGAGCCAAGCGTAGACGAGAGGCCCATGGAAGAGGGTAGGAAGGGCGGAGAGGCCGTGCACGCTGACGGGAGGGAGCCAGGGTGGTGGAGAGGCAGCCCGCCCTGCAAGGCAGAGCCCCCAAGTCTGGCTTGCAAAAGCAGAGGGGCAGGACTGCGTGAGTTCTGACAGCCAGCGGGACTTAACTTCTGAATGTTATAAGTCAACAGCTCTGCTCGGAGAGCAGGAGGGTGAGAGGATACCAGGAGGCAGAGTTGTTGAGCCCCGGAAGACAGAGCTCAGCTTGGAGGGGAACAAAGCCGCTGGCCAGCGCCATTTCCCTCTCTCATCCCCCACTGAAATCCCAAAGGGAACCAGTTCCCGTCACCAATCTTGCTTGCACCACGCAAACACCCAACGCTGTGCTTCTGTGGATCCATCCCTCTGATGGGTTTGCCTCCCTCCTGGAGCTGCAGGGCTCCTCCCACAGGGGACCACCGAGGGCAAAGCGAGCTGAGCCTGCCCCTCCTGCCCCCATGCACCTTGCCAATCCACCCCGACTAATACGCCAGATCCCATCGAAGCAGCACCACAAGCCTGGCAGTGTGCAAGTACCCCAGACAGAGGCCACACCACTCCACAGTGAGTCCTGCCCCTGTGAGAGGGGAAGATAAGGTACACACCAGTCTGACTGTGGCCCCAGCGGTGGGCTGGGGGCAGACATCAGGTCTGACTGCGGCCCCGCCCACCAATGCAAGTTACTCCAGACAGCACAGAGGAAGAGCCCTGCAGTTCCGCGCCACTCCAGGGACTATCCAAAATGACAAAATGGAAGAATTCTCCTCAAAAGAAACTCCAGGAAGTAGCAACAACTAACAAACTGATCAAAAACGATTTAAGCAATGTAACAGAAAATGAATTTAAAATAATAGTTATAAAATTAACCGCTGGGCTTGAAAAAAGTATAGAGGACAGCAGAGAATCTATTACTACAGAGATCAAGGGACTAAGAAACAGTCAGGAGGAGCTAAAAATGCTATAAATGAGCTGCAAAACAAAATGGAGGCGACCACAGCTCAGATTGAAGAGGCAGAGGAGAGAATAGGTGAATTAGAAGATAAAATTATGGAAAAAGAGGAATCTGAGAAAAAGAGAGATAAAAAAATCCAGGAGTATGAGGGGAGAATTAGAGAACTAAGTGATGCAATGAAACAGAACAATATCCGTATAATAGGAATTCCAGAAGAGGAAGAGAGAGAGAAAGGGGCTGAAGGTGTACTTGAACAAATCATAGTTGAGAACTTCCCTGATCTGGGGAAGGAAAAAGGCATTTAAATCCAAGAGGCACAGAGAACTCCCTTCAGACATAACTTGAATCGATCTTCTGCACGACATATCACAGTGAAACTGGCAAAATACAAGGAAAAAGAGAAAATTCTGAAAGCAGCTAAGGATAAACACACTCTAACTTATAAAGAGAGACCCATAAGACTAGTGGCAGACCTATCTACTAAAATTTGGCAGGCCAGAAAGGAATGGCAGGAAATCTCCAATGTGATGAACAGAAAAAAATATGTAGCTGAGAATCCTTTATCCAGCAAGTCTGTCATTCAGAGTAGGAGGAGAGATAAAAGTCTTCCCAAACAAACAAAAACTGAAGGAATTCATCACCACTAAACCAGCCCTACAAGAGATCCTAAGGGGGATTCTGTGAATGAAATGTTGCAAGGACCATAAAGTACCAGAGACATCACTACAAGCACGAAACCTACAGACATCACAATGACTCTAAACCCATATAATTCTATAGTAACACTGAATGTAAATGGACTAAATGCTCCAACCAAAAGACATAGGGTATCAGAATGGATAAAAAAACAAGACCCACCTATTTGCTGTCTACCAGAGACTCATTTTAGACCTGAGGACACCTTCAGATTGAAAGTGAGGGGATGGAGAACTATCTATCATGCTACTGGAAGTCAAAAGAAACCTGGAGTAGCCATACTTATATCAGACAAACTAGACTTTAAATTAAAGACTGTAACAAGAGATGAATAAAGGCATTATATAATAACTATGGGGTCTATCCATCAGGAAGAGCTAACAATTATAAATGTCTATACGCCGAATACGGGAGCCCCCAAATATATAAAATAATTAATCACAAACATAAGCAACCTTATTGATAAGAATGTGGTAATTGCAGGGGACTTTAATACTCCACTTACAACATTGGATAAATCATCTAGACACAGGATCAATAAAGAAACAAGGGCCCTGAATGATACAGTGGTTCTGATGGACTTGATGGATATATTTAGAACTCTGCATCCCAAAGCAACAGAATATACTTTCTTCTCGAATGCACATGGAACATTCTCCAAGATAGATCACATACTGGGTCACAAAACAGCCCTTCATAAGTGTACAAGAATTGAGATCATGCCATGCACACTTTCAGACCACAATGCTATGAAACCTGAAATCAACCACAGGAAAAAGTCTGGAAAACCTGCAAAAGCATGGAGGTTACAGAATACCCTACTAAACAATGAAGGGTCAACCAGGCAATTAGAGAAGAAATTAAAAAATATATGGAAACAAATGAAGATGAAAATACAACAATCCAAATGCTTTGGGATGCAGTGAAGGCAGTCCTGAGAGGAAAATACATTGCAATCCAGGCCTATCTCAAGAAACAAGAAAAATCCCAAATACAAAATCTAACAGCACACATAAAGGAAATAGAAGCAGAACAGCAAAGGCAGCCTAAACCCAGCAGAAGAAGAGAAATAATAAAGATCAGAGCAGAAATAAACAATATAGAATCTATAAACACTGTAGAGCAGATCAATGAAACCAAGAGATGTTTTTTTGAAAAAATAAACAAAATTGATAAACTTCCAGCCTGGCTTCTCAAAAGAAAATGGAAATAACCCAAATAGATAAAATCATGAATGAAAATGGAATTCTTACAACCAATCCCTCAGAAATACAAGCAATTATCAGGGATTACTATGAAAAATTGTATGCCAACAAACTGGACAACCTGGAAGAAATGGACAAATGCCTAAGCACCCACACACTTCCAAAACTCAAACAGGAAGAAATAGAAAACTTGAACAGACCCATAACCAGCAAAGAAATCGAATCAGTTATCAAAAATCTCCCAACAAATAAGAGTCCAGGACCAGATGGCTTCCCAGGGGAGTTCTACCAGACATTTAAAGCAGAGATAATACCTATCCTTCTCAAGCTGTTCCAAAAAATAGAAAGGGAAGGAAAACTTTCTGACTCATTCTATGAAGGCAGCATTACTTTGATTCCCAAACTCAGCAAAAAAAGAGAACTACAGGCCAATATCCCTGATGAATATGGATGCAGAAATTCTTAAGAAGACACTAGCAAATTGAATTCAACAGCATATAAAAAGAATTATTCACCATGATCAAATGGGATTCATTCCTGGGCTCCAGGGCTGGTTCAACATTTGCAAATCAATCAATGTGATACATCACATTAATAAAAGAAAAGATAAGAACCATACGATCCTGTCAATCAATGCAGAAAAAGCATTTGAAAAAATTCAGCATTCTTTCTTAATAAAAACCCTTGAGAAAGTCGGGATAGAAGGAACATACTTAAACATCATAAAAGCCATTTATGAAAAGCCCACAGCTAATATCATCCTCAATGGGGAAAAACTGAGAGCTTTCTCCCTAAGATCAGGAACACGACAGGGATGTCCACTCTCACCGCTGTTGTTTAACATAGCGTTGGAAGTTCTAGCATCAGCAATCAGACAACAAAAGGAAATCAAAGGCATCAAAATTGGCAAAGATGAAGTCAAGCTTTCACTTTTTGCAGATGACATGATATTATACATGGAAAATCTGATAGACTCCACCAAAAGTCTGCTAGAACTGACACATGAATTCAGCAAAGTCGCAGGATACAAAATCAATGTACAGAAATCAGTTGCATTCTTATACACTAACAATGAAGCAACAGAAAGACAAATAAAGAAGCTAATCCCATTCACAATTGCACCAAGAATCATAAAATACCTAGGAATAAACCTAACCAAAGACGTAAAAGATCTGTATGCTGAAAACTATAGAAAGCTTATGAAGGAATTAAAGAAGATTCAAAGAAATGGAAAAACATTCTGTGCTCATGGGTTGGAAGAATAAATATTGTTAAAATGTCAATACTACCCAAAGCAATCTCCACATTCAATGCAATCCCAATCAAAATTGTACCAGCATTCTTCTCGAAGCTAGAACAAGCAATCCTAAAATTCATATGGAACCACAAAAGACCCTGAATAGCCAAAGTAATTTTGAAGAAGAAGACCAAAACAGGAGGCATCACAATCCCAGACTTTAGCCTCTACTACAAAGCTGTAATCATCAAGACAGCATGGTATTGGCACAAAAACAGACACATAGACCAATGGAATACAATAGAAACCCCAGAATTAGACCCACAAAAGTATGGCCAACTAATCTCTGACAAAGCAGAAAAGAATATCCAATGGAAAAAAGACAGTCTCCTTAACAAATGGTGCTGGGAGAGCTGGACAGCAACATGCAGAAGAATGAAACTAGACCACTTTCTTACACCATTCACAAAACAAACTCAAAATGGATAAAGGACCTGAATGTGAGACAGAAACCATCGCAACCCTAGAAGAGAAAGCAGGAGAAGACCTCTCTGACCTCAGCCGCAGCAATTTCTTACTTGACACATCCCCAAAGGCAAGAGAATCAAAAGCAAAAACGAACTATTGGGACCTCATGAAGATAAAAAGCTTCTGCACTGCAAAGGAAACAATCAACAAAACTAAAAGGCAACCAATGGAATGGGAAAAGATATTTGCAAATGACATATCGGACAAAGGGCTAGTATCCAAAATCTATAAAGAGCTCACCAAACTCCACACTCAAACAACAAATAATCCAGTGAAGAAATGGGCAGAAAACATGAATAGGTACTTCTCTAAAGAAGACATCCAGATGGCCAACAGGCACATGAAAAGATGCTCAACGTTGCTCTTCATCGGGGAAATACAAATAAAAACCACACTTTGATACCAACTCACGCCAGTCAGAATGGCTAAAATGAACAAATCAGGAGACTATAGATGCTGGTGAGGATGTGGAGAAACGGGAACCCTCTTGCACTGTTGGTGGGAATGCCAATTGGTGCAGCCACTCTGGAAAACAGTGTGGAGGTTCCTCAAAAAACTAAAAATAGATCTACCCCATGGCCCAGCAATAGCACTGCTAGGAATTTACCCAAGGGATACAGGAGTGCTGATGAGTAGGGGCACTTGTACCCCAATGTTTATAGCAGCACTCTCAACAATAGCCAAATTATGGAAAGAGTCTAAATGTCCATCAACTGATGAATGGATAAAGAAATTGTGGCTTATATACACAATAGAATACTACGTGGCAATGAGAAAGAATGAAATATGGCCCTTTGTAGCAACGTGGATGGAACTGGAGACTGTTATGCTAAGTGAAATAAGTCATGCAGAGAAAGACAGATACCATATGTTTTCACTCTTATGTGGATCCTGAGAAACTTACCAGAAGACCATGGGGGAGGGAAAGGGAAAAAAAAGAAAAAGGTTAGAGAGGGAGAGAGTCAAACCATAAGAGACTCTTTAAAAACTGAGAACAAACTGAGGGTTGATGGGGGGTGGGAGGGAGCGGGGGGGGGGTATGGGCATTGAGGAGGGCTCCCGTTGGGATGAGCACTGGGTGTTGTATGGAAACAAACTTGACAATAAATTTCATATTTAAAAAATTTTTTTTAAAAGATTAAAATAAATAAGTAAATAAAATAAAAATTCAGGACTACTTTTCCCCACATTCTTAAAATGCCAGCTTATACTTTTCTTAAAAAGAGTTCACAAATATACCTTGGTTCCTGAACATTAAAATCAAAGTCTCTTTCAACAGATCGGAGTAGTCCAAGAAACTTTACTGATGGATTTAACAAATATTTACTGAGCATGAAATATGTGCCTGGTACCATGCTAACAGCCAAAAGCATAACCCTTAGCAAGACCAGGTCTGATCCTTGCCCACATGTGGCTTTTGGTTTAATAAGAGAAGTAAGCATTAAACAAATAAGCATGGAGAAAACTATATAATTGCCAACAGTGGTAAGTGCTCTGAAATTCAAGAATAGATGTAGGGTTGGGGCACCTGGGTGCCCCTTTCGGTTGAGTGTCCAACTTTGGCTCAGGTCATGGTCTCATGGTTTGTGAGTTCAAGCCCCACATCGGGCTCACTGCTATCAGACAGTCAGTGCAGAGCCCGCTTCAGATCCTCTGCCCCCCTCTCTGTGCCCCATCCCTGCTTGCACCCTCCCAAAAATAAATAAATATTTAAAACACAAGAATAGATGCAGGGTGTTGATGAAAGAATAAAACAGAGGTACTTCATTTAGACTGAGGTTTCTGGGGAATGTTCTTTTAGGAAATGACGTGTAAGATGAGGCAGAGTTGGCAGGTGAAGAATTGGAAGTACGAGCACAGATGTCAAGTCCCTGAGGCAGGAAGGAGGCTGGTTCATGTGAGGTTCCAGCTCCCATCCGTGTTTCCCAGCATCTAAACACTTTGCTTCTCCTTTTAGCCCGACTGCCCCCTGCATTTTCAGCCTTTTCCTCTCTCCTTTCCTTCTGTGTGAACAGAATCTGTCTTCTCCCTCCAACTATCCATCAAGACTGTATCAGTGACCTGTGGCCCCTACTTGAAAACTTCATTGGGCACCTTTGATCTGTCTACAGCTCTTTGCCCTGTTGATTGCCCCTTTCTTCTTGACTTTTTGACACTTTCTCGTCTCTTGGATTCAATGATGATGTTTTCTTCCTGTTTTTATTTACCTCTTGAGACACCACTTCTTTGGTCTGTCCCTTAAATACTGGTTGCTCCCATGTTCCATCCTCCACACATTTCCCTTCTTATTCATGAAACATTCTTCTCCAGTGACCCCTCCCATCACAACACTTCACCACAACCAACATTCGGATGACTTCTAAGCAACTCTTTCTCTCCAGAGCAAAAATCCCTGCTACATTTCCTCTTGGTTGTTTCAGAACCTCTAGAGTCACTGTGTCCAGCACTGGGGAATGGCTCGGGGAAAAGGAACATGCTTTTGTCACCATACCTATGCTCTGACCATAGAAGAGATAATGTCTCCACTGTACTATTCCCCCCCTCACTATTTCTTCCCTAATGGAAAAGTTACAAACCTTATTGGCTGGCTCTTGAAATATTAATCAGGACTCATTTTGAGAAAGTATGGGGTTACTGTTCTTTGGAGACAAAATGAGGCTTCTTTCACGTTGCTATCACTTTCTAATTCAGAGGTAACTTCTGTCCCAAGGCTTGCTCTTCCAAGGTTAGTACTCCCTGGGGGCAACCAGCCAGACTACTTTTTCTGGTCTCCTGAAATAGATGACCCAGCTTCTGCCTTCTTGGAGAAGAAAGGAGAAAGCCCTTCTTGGAGTCCCAGACTTAGGCCTCATGTCTGGGCTTACTTTGGGGTGTAAGTTGCTTACCTGATTATTACTAAAGCAGTGATTTATGTCTCATTTGTGTATTTTCCTTATGTATACATTTCTATGTTAGGAACCTACAGAAGAGAGAAGGGCATTAAAATGCCATCCTTGGGGCGCCTGGGTGGCGCAGTCGGTTAAGCGTCCGACTTCAGCCAGGTCACGATCTCGCGGTCCGTGAGTTCGAGCCCCGCATCAGGCTCTGGGCTGATGGCTCGGAGCCTGGAGCCTGTTTCCGATTCTGTGTCTCCCTCTCTCTCTGCCCCTCCCCCGTTCATGCTCTGTCTCTCTCTGTCCAAAAATAAATAAAT